>NW_021231230.1:0-3781 GCF_002162155.2 Triticum dicoccoides | reverse complement strand
TGGCATGGATGAGCTGCCGAGCAAAAATTCCGCGCATTGGGGCCGGCGCCGGTGACGCTTGCGGATGCCACTCAACTCTTGAGGTCGTTGCGGCTTTCCACCCCGTGCAAGGATTTCAGGTGAAGACCTCTCTCCTTGGACTCGGCAGCGACGACGCGTAGCGGCGTTCTCCCTCATGTGGGGGTGTTCGTGGAGCCTATGTGTCCTAGTGCATGCCGTGTCATGTTTTCAGGCCTACCATGATGTTTGCTTTATATATAAAGCGGGGCATGAGCCTGTTTCAAGAACAGTTTGTAACAGAAGAGAACGAATCTGGCTGCCGTAAGTCGAACCGTCGACACCTTTAGGGAGAGCAATTAAATTGATGCAACTCCAGAACCAACTCAACCTGGCCAAGTTTCGGGCAAATTGGGGGAAGTCCTATTAATCTCCAATTACTTCTAGGGACTTCTATATTGGTAGTATATTAAATAAAAACAAATAGCCCACGTTCCTAGCGATTTATATGACATAAAAGAAAGGCAGTCCAAGCAACAAAGGAGACGACGGCAAAGCTGTTCGACAAAGCCCACCTCTCGAAAGGTTTGTCAGTACCGGAAAAAAAAGGAAAAACCCAGTGCGTCCTAAAGAAAACTCGGTGGGTATCCTTACGTATTAGAGCATGACACGGCCGTACGTAGCTATATAAAAACCCGGCTTTCGCTCAAAACATACATATAAAACCTGGCTAATCCGAAACAAACGTACGGCCTTCTCGATTCCATCTACTCCTCTATCCGTCCATCACAAATTCTCGCTCGATCCCGCCGTCATGGAGCAGTCCAGGTGGCCAGACCTCCCACAGGACGTGCTACATGACATCTCCAGTCGCCTTCGCGATGCGGTCGACTTCCTCCGTTTCAGCGCTGTCTGCAGGCCGTGGCGCGACTCATCCAAGCCGATCCACTCCTTCCCACCGTGGCTCCTCCCCACGCCGGAGGAAGACTCCATCCCACTAAGGTTCAGGTGCCTCTTCTCCAAGTCCAGCTACCGCGCGTTGCTGCCTATCGCCGAGTCCGGGAGGAGGATCTGGCTGTCTACTCACGACGCAACCACCATCCGGTACCTCACGGTCGAACATCAACGCCCTAGCCTGCACGACCCTCTAACCGGAGCCGTCACCCGTCTGCCTCTCTTGCCGCATAAGTGCTGTGTGGACGGCCGATGGGAGGAAAACCTCCACGGCGCTGTCTATGCTGATGGTACGACCCTTCTCTACGGTGTCTCCACCGTCTTCGAGGACACCAAGACCATAGCCAGCTTCACGGCGGTGCTCCTGCAACCTGGTGATGCAGAGTGGACGCTCGTGGAGACGATCTTTGAGAACACCAATAGGAGCCGAGAGTACTGCGCCACTTACCGTAATGGCAGAATCCTGGTAACTGTTGAGTCTAGCGTGTGGCAAATCTCTACACAGCGGGGGGTTGACAACATGGGGATCCCATTGCAGCGGCTACCGACTATGTGTGGAAATTACTTGGAGCAATACAGTTACCTCCTTGAGTCCCGTGGCGAGCTTTTGTGGGCGACCATCCATGTCCGGACATACTACAATGATTCGCGCAGGTTCTCCATGTGGGTGTGCGCGCTAGACGGGGATAAGAGACAGTGGGTGAGAAAGGATGGCTACAGCCTGGCCGATCGCGTCCTCTTCTTGGGGTCGCCCAACAGCTTTGCCATCGACGCCTCCGTGCTTGTTGGCCATGGAGGCTCCGTCTACTTCGTCTACACCAATAGTAAGGCCGCGCCATATAAGCAATACGGTGTGTTCAGGTACAACCTTGTCAATGATGAAGTCAAGTTCATTGAGAGGCTGCCTCAAGGATGGGATTGCGAGAAGTGCACTTGGCTCATCCCAGAAACAATCATGGCTCCGGTTCAGGTAATTAAACACCTGCAAAATAAACATCACAAAATTATATTTCGCATAATGCTATTTCTGGCTAATAGAACCGATACCATCTAGAGTTTAACACTCGGGACTATGTGTAAGCAAGCATCTCGAGGCCTAGACGTACACAATAAAATTCTAGTAGTGATGATTAACATTGATGTTGCTCTATTAGGAAATCAATAGGAGCTCTCTGGAAGCTCGTGGCGTGAAGAGGCAAGAGATTATGTGTCCAACACACGTCATTCACGTCGAGAGATATTATGAGCCTTGTTTCAAGGTGTTGGTGTACAACCTACCTCTCCCCGTGAAAAGCTCTCAGCTGCGACTCTTGTTTGGCAAACATGGTAAAGTGTTCAGCACCGAGGTGATCTGCGACAAGAAGACCAAGCGCTCACGATGTATCGGCCACGTAACTATTTCAACATCCCATGCCCACCTAGAAGATGCTCTAGATGCTCTCAGTGGCTTGGTTTTGGAAGGTTGCAATCTCCACATTAACATGGTTAAGGAGGGGCGTCCACAGCAGCAGCGGAAGAAGCTACCCTCTTTCATCGGAGCAGCAGCGCAGCTACATATAGGTCCATTCTCCTGGCTCTGGTTATAATGAATTTGATTCTTTCGGATTACCAGACGGGAGGCAGGAAAATGAAACTTGGTTTTCTGCTTTGCATGTTGGCAATAATAAAAAAACACGAGTGCATGTTGTATGTGTAGTGATGGATCAAGATAAAATGTGTGGGCACTGATGCACAAAAATATTGCTCCTATTATTATCTATACTCATGTAAGTATAGACATTAATCTCAACATATATAATTACGTATAGAAGAAAGTTGAAGAACATTTGCTCCTAGTCTGAAAGAGTGAATGTTTGGAGTGAATCGTTTTCTTTCCTGCTTCCACCCTTAGGTGAAACCTTAGGAGTTGTGGCGCCAGCGCCGATCTACCTCCCCCCAGGCAAGATCACGGGCCCCCTCTTCTCCCGTGAAACTATAGGAGCTGTGGAGACGTTTATAGGAGGCCGTTTCTCCTCATCTCTTCCTTGTAGAAGATATGTGGAGGAACGACCATCACCAATATTCGAAATACCACTGAGGGAGTGTCCACGATATATACAACCATTTGAGAGATGACAGTTGTTGAGAGCCTTGACGGACTGAAAGTCGGCTCAAATGCAGAGTACGTGATTCTTCTAGGTCTGACTTATGCTAGGTTTAGTCTGTGTCTTGACTTTGCAATTCAAATCCAATGTGTTTTTTCTTCATGTTAGGTCCGTGTGTTCACTAGCGGATGACAAAGATGGTCTCGTGGAGATTCTTAGTTAGGGAGATCTAGGCCCCCCACAGGATGGCTGCAGTGGCTGAGAGGGCGGCTGCCTACCACGATTCTCTCGTGCAGCGGTCGAGAGGGCGGTTGAAGTGGCAGGCGATGCCGAGAGGGCGGCTGCAACGGCACGGAGGGCGAAGTCCTACGCCGAGGTCACGGTTGCCTCTGCAGAGAGGACGGCTACAGCTGCTGAGATGGCTGAGTCATCCGCCAAGACCGCTTGACCATTAGTCGATACCTCGGCGGCTGCCCTTGTGGCGATCGAGACTGCAGCGCCCCCCTTGACGGACCTCATAGGTTAGCATGAATTAAATATAATTATTCTTTGTTATAAGATTTTTAGGTTATAATTGATTGTGACACTGGTTGGTTTGTACAATATAGTATGAGTTTGTTCGCTAAACATGACTTAAATTCAAATTAAATCTAAATGTTCAAATGGTATCAAAAGGTAGTATTGTTCAACAATGTAGCCATTAAGGATTTGTGTCTTGCTTTTAGTCTGATGGTGCTCCCTTTGTC
>NW_021231229.1:0-1317 GCF_002162155.2 Triticum dicoccoides | reverse complement strand
CCTAAGGGCCATGAACTGCCGAAAACCATGTACGCTACGAAGAAAATCATGAAGGCGCTCTCCATGGACTATGAGAAAATACATGTTTTTCCAAAGAATTGCCTTTTGTTTAGGCATGAGTATGCGGATGACAAGTACTGTAGGAAGTGCGGTTCCTCTCGGTATATTGAGGTGGTCGATAAGCATGGTCAGAAGCAGCAGCTAAAAATCCCTGTGAAGGTTCTTCGGTATCTTGATTTTATAAAAAGACTGCAGCGCCTTTTCATCACCGAGGAGTCTGCCAAAATGATGAAGTGGCACAAGGAAGGGAAAAGGTACAATCCAAAAAAAATTGTACATCCATCAGGAGGTGAAGCATGGAAGTCATTCGATATAGAGTACCCGGAGGAAGCAGCCGAGGCTGGGAATGTCCGAATTGCTATAACAGGTGATGGGTTCAATCCATATGGTATGTCGTCTAATCCATACAGCTGTTGGCCCATATTTGTTATTCCGCTCAATCTCCCTCCCGGCGCCATAATGCAACGCAAGACCATGTTCCAGTCGCTTATAATTCCGGGGCCTGAATATCCGGGGAAGAATTTGAGTGTGTTTATGCAGCCGTTGGTGGATGATTTGCACCATTCTTGGTACTTACCGAGGTTGACATACGACCGACATCTGCAGAAAAATTTCTTGATGAAAGTTTGGCTACAATATTGCATGCATGACTTTCCCGGTTATGCCCTGTTCTGCGGATGGTGTACAAGTGGAAAGATGCCTTGCCCAGTGTGCATGCAGGCCTTGATTTTCATTTGGCTGAAGAAGGGTGGCAAGTATGTTGCATTTGACCTGCATCGACAGTTCCTCCCTCCAGACCATCCTGATAGGGAAGACAAGAAGAACTTCACAAAAGGCAAAGTTGTCCATGAAGTAAACGAGATTCCAACATTTTCTGGTGCGGATGTGCTTGCTCAGCTGAAAGCTCTTAAGCCCGCCGGTGAAGGGAAAGGCAAAAGCAAAGGCAAAGCCACAGGCGAAGACGAGGGCGAGGGCAAAGGAAAAGGTAAAGGGAATTTTTTTTTGAAGGATATGGTGAGACGCACAACTGGACTCACATTTCCCCCTTCACGCAGCTTCCCTATTTTAATGACCTCAAACTTCCATACAACATAGACGTGATGCACACCGAAAAGAATGTCGCAGAGTCCCTTTTTCGCACGATCCTCAACATTCCTGATAAGACAAAGGATAATGTTAATGCTAGAGTTGATCAACAGAATATTTGTGATAGACCACGTCTACACATGCAGCCTCCCACAGGCAGTCGAAAATATT
>NW_021231228.1:0-429 GCF_002162155.2 Triticum dicoccoides | reverse complement strand
AAAAAGGCCTATTGTTTTGCAGGAACGTTGACTCCTTCCTGGTGTGGCAAATCCTGGGCACTCGATATGTCCTAGTTTATAGCACAAGTCATGCCGAAATTCACGAAATTTTTTGGCACGACCTTTGCTAAAAAGTGGACAAATCGAGAACCTGAAATTTGCCGGAACAGAAATGAATCAACATTCCGGCAAAACATAAGTCACTCAGCTTCATTCCCTGGAAATAGTGTTCAAATATCCCTCTTCGACACCGCAACACATGTCCAAATATACAACGAGCAACCACATGTCCAAATTTCACAAGCTAATTCAAAAGCAAAATGTAGAAGAAAATTCATTTAACTACTAATAGAACAAAATTCAGTTAACTTTAGTGTTCTATAATGATGAAAGGAAAAAAATTCAGTTAACTACTAATTTCATTCATTT
>NW_021231227.1:0-656 GCF_002162155.2 Triticum dicoccoides | reverse complement strand
GCAGGTTTAGCATGTCGAGCAAAATATGGGATGACTTTAATTCACACATGGAATGGAAGCACGCTAGACAATACATCACATCTGGAGACATCAGATGCAGCTGATGCCTAGCGGTGTACAGGAGGAGTTTGTCAGCAGTTGGTTGCAGTCCTTCCAAGTTCTTTCAATAAATTATTAGAAGGGGATTGCCTCGCTACTACTCATATGTGTTCCTGGTCCTTGGATATATATTCAACATATACATAGTACTATCTTATTAAGAACATCATGCTAACATGTGAATTCATGGTTACAAAAATAATTACTCTTGAAAAACCAGCTGCTATGTAGTATACAGAGCTAGAGAGAGCACGTACTGATTCTGAATGTTCTAAGAGCAATGAAAATACCTACTCACAGCTTCTCTGAAGCTAAAAATAATGCACAAAACTATGCGGAGTGACCATATTTAGCAGCAAAAAGGAGTGCAGAATTTGCATATGATATAAGTAGAGTAATACAACTAATGTAACCTTAGTGTGACATGTGATGCAAGTATTTTTAGTGTTGATGAGAATAAACATAAAATTGCTTTAGCAAATCAGCAGGTTTGGAATGAACTGAACATGAATGATTCAGGATATATGGAAATATCACCCAACCAAATATTCCTTACA
>NW_021231226.1:0-1849 GCF_002162155.2 Triticum dicoccoides | reverse complement strand
GTGCTTGTTATCCCTTACAACATGCCTCCAAATGTCTGCACCAAAGAATCAAACTACATGATGGCCTTGCTCATCCCAGGTCCAAAAAGTCCTGGAAAGGATTTTGATTTGTTCATGGAGCCTCTTGTGGAGGAACTTCAACAGCTATGGAGGGGTGTTCTCACTCGAGACCTATATAGTAGCCCACCAGCTGATTTCTTTCTGCGTGTTGTTATAATTTGGTGCATCCATGATTATCCAACTTTGGGCACTATGTTAGGGTGAACGACACATGGTTAGAATGCATGTGTTCGCTGTGACAGGAATCCGATGTCATACGCAATACTTAGCAAGATCTATTACATTGGACACTGCCGTTTCCTTGCCAAGGACAAGCCGCATCCTAGAAAATACCAAAGACATGTGTTCAATGCAAAGCATGAAAACCGTGATGCGCCAAAGAGGCTCACCGCTGATGAGTTGCAAGTGGAATTAGAGAAGGTCAGGCATGTTACACCAGGAAACCATCCTGGTAATGGTAGCGGGAAACATAAGCATGGCAGGGCAGAAGAGAGATTATTGTTTACCTGCAGGTCCACTTTGTGGGACTTGGAGTATTGGAAAGATTTGGATCTGTGGCATAATCTTGATGTGATGCACATCGAGAAAAATATATATGACAACATTATCGGCACACTTCTTAATATTGAAGGCAAGATGAAAGATACCTTAAAATCTAGGATTGATTTGACACACCTAGGTATCAGACAGGATTTGCAGGTGCAAGATGAAGGTAAACCACGGGATATGGCACCAGCTGTGTACGTCTTGGACAAGGTAAAAAGAAAAGAATTCTGCGAGATCCTGTCACGTGTGAGATTCCCACATGGATTTGCTTCCAACCCTGAAAGGAGAGTCAGTGCACATGGAAACAAGGTACAAGGGTTGAAAACTCATGACTGCCACGTCCTACTTCAAAGGGTTTTACCTGTTATCCTTAGAGGATTGGGTCGCCCTAACTTATACAGAGAAGTTGCAGAGTTGGGACAATTCTTCAGGGAACTCTGCAGTAGAAATATTAGGATAGATGCTTTGGAGCGTCTTAGAGACAAGATACCAACTATCCTACGCGACCTTGAGAAGATATATCCTCCAGCCTTCTTTGATGATGGTGCATTTGGCTGTTCATCTACCTGACGAGGCACTACTTAGAGATCCAATACAGTATGGCTGGATGTACCCTATTGAAAGGCGGCTAGGCACTTTCAAGGGCTATGTTAGGAACAGAGCTAGACCCGAGGGTTCCATTGCAGAGGCCTACATTGCTACAGAAGCATTGACATTCTGCTCAAAATACATTGAAACAGCTGATCAGCTTAGCAAAGAGGTGGGTGAAGACAATCCCGGGCTTAATGTTTTCGATTATTCTGTTCGAGTTACAGGGAAGAGTCGACAAGAGGACAAACCTAAAGATTTGGACAAAATGGTTTGGTATGTGTTGAATAACTGTCCTGAGATACTACCTTATATCAAGTAAGTGCAGTACTGCAGCTTATACATCGTAATCTACTAAACTTGCAGCACATTCTTATATATTTAGATGTTTGACACGATCACTATGTTGTGAAGCATCTACAAAAAGGAGTTACTGCCGCAAAATCCAAGAAACATTGACAAACTGGTTATGGCAGGATTTGTGAAATGGTTCAAGAGCCATGTAAGCTTTTGAATTGCACTGTCATTTTTTTAATATATTGAGTACATAAGATGATCAGCTTGTCTATTTTCTAACCATAGGTTAAGAAGATGCGGGAGGATGGGCAAGCAGTTGATGATGCCCTTTACTCACTAGCAATGGGTCCTGATACTC
>NW_021231225.1:0-881 GCF_002162155.2 Triticum dicoccoides | reverse complement strand
TCAAGATCAACATGCCGGCGGGCCGCCTCGACGGCCGCGTTTCCAATTCCACGGAGGCCCTGGACAACCTGCCGCCACCATTCTTCAACCTCGACCAGCTCGTCGCCAGCTTCGCCGCTAAGGGCCTCAGCGCCGAGGACATGGTCGTGCTCTCCGGCGCCCACACCATCGGGGTCTCCCACTGCTCGTCCTTCGTCTCCGACCGCATCGCCGTCACCTCCGACATCGACGGTGGCTTCGCCAACTTCCTGAGGAGGAGGTGCCCCGCCAACCCGAGCACGGCCAACGACCCCACGGTGAACCAAGACGTGGTGACCCCCAACGCTCTCGATAACCAGTACTACAAGAATGTCCTCGCACACAAGGTGTTGTTCACGTCCGACGCCGCCCTTCTCACGACACCGGCGACGACATTATTATGGGCGTCGCGGGCGGCCCGGGAGCGAACCCTAGCCGCCGCCAGCGCAGGCCCCTCCGGCCCCTCCTTCCCTCACCGCCGCCGGCGGACGTTGCCGGGCGAAGCCCGCGCGGCTCGGCGGCGGCGGGGCCCTTCCCTCCTCCAGCTCGAGCAGGGGCGGCGCGGGCCGTTCGTTCGGGCGGGGACTCGGCGCGGCGCTCGCGCGGGTGCGCGCACCGGCGAGGGTTGCCGTGTTCGGGATGGCGTGGCGAGGGCGCGCAAGGCGCGGCGCGGGCGCGTTCGGTCTTCGGCGGCGTAGATCGGACGCTGGATCGGGAATCGCATTGGCGGCGCCCGATCCAGATCTGAAGGCTTCCGTCTACTTCAACCAGGGCTGCCTCCGATGGTCCTGCTTTCGGCGGCCTTTGTCGTCGGAGTTGTACCGGTTTGGCGGCTGGAGGTGGGAGGTGGCTCCGGAGAAATC
>NW_021231224.1:0-1073 GCF_002162155.2 Triticum dicoccoides | reverse complement strand
CTTGCTGCTTGAATACAATACCAAGATCTGAAATCTTAAATGAGAGAGAGTCTTCATATAGCTACATAATTATTTAGCTACTCATTGATCTTCACTTATATCTTTTTGAGTAGTTTTTCATTTACTCGTGTGCTTCACTTATATCCTTTGAGTAAATGGTTGAATGAGTTGAATATCATAAATCTGAAATTATTTATGCCTCATTTGCTTATCCCATGGAGAGTTATGACTTCACATCTAAGAAATAGAGGTTGTAAATTTATTGACGGTTAGCAAGCATTGTTTTAGTCATTTGAACAATTCATGAAAGAATATTGAAGGAAGGGAGATTTCACATATAAATATATTGTCATAGACACCTTTTATAATTGTGAGCACTCATTAAGTATGACATGCTAAAGAGTTGATTTTGGACAAGGAAGACAACGTAATGGGTTATGTTTTCTCACATCTCAGTTAAAGTATATTGTCATGGATCATTCAAACATGTTGAGCTTGCCTTTCCCCCTCATGCTAGCCAAAAACTCCTAGCACCAAGTAGAGATACTACTTGTGCTTCCAAATATCCTTAAACCCAGTTTTGCCATGAGAGTCCACCATACCTACCTATGGATTGAGTAAGATCCTTCAAGTAAGTTGTCATCGGTGCAAGCAATAAAAATTGCTCTCTAAATATGCATGACTTATTAGTGTGGAGAAAATAAGCTTTGTACGAACTTGTTATGGAAGCAATAAAAGTGATGGACTGCATAATAAAGGTCCATATACAAGGGGCAATATAAAGTGACGTTCTTTCGCATTAAGATTTTGTGTATCCAACCCTAAAAGCGCATGGCAACCTCTACTTCCCTCTGCGAAGGGCCTATCTTTTACTTTATGTCTTTTACTTTATGCAAGAGTCAAGGTGATCTTCACCTTTCCCTTTTTCATTTTATCCTTTGGCAAGCACTTTGTGTTAGGTGATCCTGATATATATATCCAATTGGATGTACGTTAGCATGAACTATTATTGTTGACATAACCCAAAGGTGAATACGTTTGGAGGCAACATTATAAGCCCCTATCTTTCTCTG
>NW_021231223.1:0-3039 GCF_002162155.2 Triticum dicoccoides | reverse complement strand
TTTTTTTTTTAAATTACTACGTTCCCCAACAGTGGCATCCGAGCCTAGGTTTTATGCGCTGATGTTATATGCACGAGTAGAACACAAGTGAGTTGTGGGCGATACAAGTCATACTACTTACCAGCATGTCATACTTTGGTTCGGCGGTATTGTTGGATGAAGCGGCCCGGACCGACATTACGCGTACGCTTACGCGAGACTGGTTCTACCGACGTGCTTTGCACACAGGTGGCTGGCGGGTGTCAGTTTCTCCAACTTTAGTTGAACCGAGTGTGGCTACGCCCGGTCCTTGCGAAGGTTAAAACAACACCAACTTGACAAACTATCGTTGTGGTTTTGATGCGTAGGTAAGAACGGTTCTTGCTCAGCCCGTAGCAGCCACGTAAAACTTGCAACAACAAAGTAGAGGACGTCTAACTTGTTTTTGCAGGGCATGTTGTGATGTGATATGGCCAAGACGTGATGCTATATTTTATTGTATGAGATGATCATGTTTTGTAACCGAAGTTATCGGCAACTAGTAGGAGCCGTATGGTTGTCGCTTTATTGTATGAAATGCAAACGCCCTGTAATTGCTTTACTTTATCACTAAGCGGTAGAGATAGTCGTAGAAGCAGTAGATGGCATAAATGACAATGATGCTACGATGGAGATCAAGGTGTCGCGCCGGTGACAATGGTGATCACGACGGTGCTTCGGAGATGGAGATCACAAGCACAAGATGATGATGGCCATATCATATCACTTATATTGATTGCATGTGATGTTTATCCTTTATGCATCTTATCTTGCTTTGATTGACGGTAGCATTTTAAGATGATCTCTCACTAAAAATTATCAAGAAGTGTTCTCCCTGAGTATGCACCCTTGCCAAAGTTCGACTTGCCCAGACACCACGTGATGATCGGGTGTGATAAGCTCTACGTCCATCTACAACGGGTAAAAGCCAGTTTTGCACACGCAGAATACTCAGGTTAAACTTGACGAGCCTAGCATATGCAGATATGGCCTCGGAACACGGAGACCGAAAGGTCGAGCGTGAATCATATAGTAGATATGATCAACATAGTGATGTTCACCATTGAAAACTACTCCATCTCACGTGATGATCGGATATGGTTTAGTTGATTTGGATCATGTGATCACTTAGATGACTAGAGAGATGTCTGTCTAAGTGGGAGTTCTTAAGTAGTATGATTAATTGAACTTAAATTTATCATGAACTTAGTCCTGGTAGTATTTTGCAAATTATGTTGTAAATCAATAGCTCGCGTTGTTGCTTTCATATGTTTATTTTGATATGTTCCTAGAGAAACTTGTGTTGAAAGATGTTAGTAGCAATGATGCGGATTGGATCCGTGATCTGAGGTTTATCCTCATTGCTGCACAGAAGAATTATGTCCTTAATGCACCGCTAGGTGACAGACCTATTGCAGGAGCAGATGCAGACGTTATGAACGTTTGGCTAGCTCAATATGATGACTACTTGATAGTTTTGTGCACCATGCTTTATGGCTTAGAATCGGGACTTCAAAGATGTTTTGAACATCATGGACCATATGAGATGTTCCATGAATTCAAGTTAATATTTCAAGCAAATACCCAAGTTGAGAGATATGAAGTCTCCAACAAGTTCTATAGCTAAAAGATGGAGGAGAATCGCTCAACTAGTGATCATGTGCTCAGATTGTCTGGATACTTCAATCGCTTGAATCAAGTGGGAGTTAATCTTCCAGATAAGATAGTGATTGACAGAATTCTCTAGTCACCATCACTAAGTTACTAGAACTTCGAGATGAACTATAGTATGCAAGGGATGACGAAAACGATTCCCGAGCTCTTCGTGATGTTGAAATCAACAAAGGTAGAAATCAAGAAAGAGCATCAAGTGTTGATGATTGACAAGACCACTAGTTTCAAGAAAAGGGCAAAGGGAAAGAAAGGGAAACTTCAAGTAGAATGGCAAACAAGTTGTCACTCCCGTGAAGAAGACTAAAGCTAGACCAAAGCCTGAAACTGAGTGCTTACACTGCAAAGGAAATGGTCACTGGAAGGAGAAATGCCCTGAATATTTGGTGGATAAGAAGGATGGCAAAGTGAACAAGGGTATATTTGATATACAGGTTATTGATGTGTGCTGTACTAGTGTTTATAGTAGCCCCTGAGTATTTGATACTTGTTCGTCTGCTAAGATTAGTAACTCGAAACAGGAGTTACAGAATAAACAAAGACTAGTTGAAGGGGAAGTGACGATAAGTGTTGGAAGTAGTTCCAAGATTGATATGATCATCATCACACACTCCCTATACTTTCGGGGTTAGTGTTAAAACTAAATAAATGTTATTTGGCGTTTGCGTTGAGAATGGATATGATTTGATCATGTTTATTGCAATAGGGTTATTCATTTAAAATCAGAGAATAATTGTTGTTCTATTTAAATGAATAAAACCTTCAATGGTCATACACCCAACGAAAATAGTTTGTTGGCTCTCGATCGTAGTGATGCACATATTCATAATATTGATGCCAAAAGATGCAAAGTTAATAATGATAGTGCAACTTATTTGTGGCACTGCCGTTTGGGTCATATCGATGTAAAGCGCATGAAGAAACTCCATGAAAGATGGATTTTCGGAATCACTTGGTTATGAATCATTTGATGCTTGCGAACCGTGCCTTTTGGGCAAGATGACTAAAACTCCGTTCTCCGGAACAATGGAACGAGCTACTGACTTATTGTAAATAATACATACCGATGTATGCGATCCAATGAGTGTTGATGCTCGTGGCAAGTATCGTTATTTTCTGACCTTCACAAGATGATTTGAGCAGATATGGGTATATCTACTTGATGAAACATAAGTCTGAAATAATTGAAAGGTTCAAAGAATTTTAGAGTGAAGTGGAAAAATGATCGTAACAAAAAAATAAAGTTTCTGTGATCTGATCACGGAACGAATATTTGAGTTACGAGTCTGGTCTTCAATTAAAACAATGTGGAATAGTTTCACAAGCTCACGCCACCTGGAGCACCACAGC
>NW_021231222.1:0-1036 GCF_002162155.2 Triticum dicoccoides | reverse complement strand
CCAGTTCAGTCGCCGTCATCTCCGGGTGGTCCTCGCGCTTTTTCCGCCGGCGTCGATCTTTGGCATGCTCGTCTCGGGCATCCTAGCACTTCTTCCCTTCGTCAAATAATGAGAGGATTTTCTTTTTCATGTGATAAAACGGCCGCTCACTCATGTGAAGCCTGCCGGTTAGGCAAACATGTTCGCCTTCCTTTTAGTTCCTCTTCCACAGTTGCATCTTTTCCGTTTGAGTTAAGTCATAGCGATGCATGGACATCTCCAGTACCCAGTAATTCTGGCTATCTTTATTATCTCGTCATACTGGATGATTACTCTCACTTTGTATGGACATTTCCTCTTCGTAGGAAATCAGATGTTGCCGCCACTCTCATTGCATTCTATGCTTATGTTCCCACACAGTTCGGGCGACCCATACTCGCACTTCAAACCGACAACGGAAAAGAATTCGACAATCACACCATCCGGCATGTACTTTCCACTCACGGCACCGTGTTTCGTCTCACGTGTCCCTACACCTCCCAGCAAAATGGCCGTGCCGAGCGCATCCTACGCACCCTCAATGAGTGTGTGCGCACCCTTCTTTTTCATGCCTACATGCCTTCTCGGTTTTGGCCCGATGCTCTCGCCACCGCCACCCTCCTCCTCAACCTCCGGCCATGCCGGCCACGCTGGAACTACACGCCTCATCATCTCCTCTATACCTATCAATACATTGAGAGTTGCATCCTATTCCCCTACACTTCTATTCAGAGTTGAGAAAACAGAGCAAAAGCAGAGGAAGCGACGGGCAAGTAGTATTCGGAGTTAAGAAAACAGAGCAAAGCAGAGGAAACTAGCTACAGTACAGACAAGCATAGTGCAGTATGTATCTATACATATCAGTTCTTACTTCTTACAGTCCATCCTTCATTCTCAGCCTGTTTGTTAATGACAGGGAGAGGGCATGGGAGTTTAGCGATGGGAATTTGTCAAGGGATTACACATGGGAAGTTGATTTGAAGTCCCATTCCTCTGTTTGGCATGTATTTTTTTTTTT
>NW_021231221.1:0-1555 GCF_002162155.2 Triticum dicoccoides | reverse complement strand
CAAAGCATTGAGACAGACATTAAGTTGAAGCCAAGGGATTCAACAAGCATGACTTTATCCATGTGTTGATCCTTTGAGATTGCAACTGTACCTAGACCCAATACCTTACTTTTACCAGTGTCAGCAAATGTGATGTGGCTTTTGTCGGATGGACGAAATGTTGAGTCCATAAGAAGGCTTCTTTTGCCAGTCATGTGATTTGTACACCCACTGTCAATAATCCATTCTGAAGACTTTGAAGTCGCTGGTGTCGTACCCTACAGTGTAGTTAGGGGGATAGGCTTCACGAAGAGAATTGTGAAGCATAAACATTTGACGAACCAGTGGGTTATGAAAACTTAGATCCAGATTAGGACTAATAGGAAGAGTAGCATGCGATTCAGGAATGAAGTACATAATGATGCCATTCGGGCATTTTATCTTGCGCCCTACAAGATTTTTAAGGTCCCCAGCAATAGCGTCAGAAGATTTTGTTTTTCTGCTGGAGACCTTTCCCTGCAAAAGAGAGTTAAGCTTTCTTAACCACCCACATCTTCAAGGGTGGCTTAGAAGCAATAAGTCTAAGTGTAGCATCTGAGAATTTTGGCTTTGAAGCCTTAGCAAACATTCTAGCAGGTGGACAATAATACTCATAGGAATAAGTAGAATAATTTTTGGTCATATGAACATGACGATTCGAAGAACCGCTCTCATATTCATATGCCTGAGTATGGTTTCCCTGCAAAACATTTGCGTTAGTGTGACTCAGGTGAGTCCTCTGTTTGTATAAAGCCTTTGGACCATATGAAGCCTTTGGTCTGATGTTTGTCTTCTTCAAGTGAGGTGTCATGAAGACATTCACAGGAAGACTTTCCAGACACTTTTTTGGAACCCAGATCTTCTTCATAGGTGGTCCATTCCTGCAGTTAGTACCAATGTACCTGGCAAACACTTCACCATTCTGATTCTTAAACAGTTTATAGTTTGCATCAAAGGATTCATCAATGATAATGGGGTTAGCACAAGTGAAGCCAGATAAATTGGATGAATCTGCTGAAAGTTCCTTTGCAGCAACCCATGTGGTTTTGGGGTACTGCTCAGGTTTCCAGTAAGAGCCATCTGCATTTATTTTCCTTACGAACCCAACACCCTCTTTTCTAGGGTTTCGGTTCAAAATCTGCTTCTTGAGGACATCACATAATGTCTGATGTCCTTTAAGACTTTTGTACATCCCTGTTTCAAGCAATGTCTTCAACCTAGCATTCTCATCAGCAATAGCAGTGGTATCCTCAGTAGAGGGGTTAGTTACCACATCAACAGTTGAAGATATTGCAACAGCAGTAGCAGCGGAACATTCAGCAACAGAAGTAGCATTATCACGCTCAATGCATTTAAGACATGGTGGTTCAAATCCTTCCTGAGCGGAATTGATCTGTTCGGCGCGAAGTGACTCGTTTTCCTTTTGAAGATCTTCATGAGCCGCTCTCAACTTCTCAAGTTCTTGCTTCCTTTGAATATAATCATAGGAAAGCTTTTCATGAGTTGTTGAGAGAGTATCAAGACGATCTTCAAGTTC
>NW_021231220.1:0-3213 GCF_002162155.2 Triticum dicoccoides | reverse complement strand
CTTCTATGAAATATTCGGAGGAGGAACCCGCCTTGCAATGCCGAAGACAATATGTGCACCGGATTCTTCATCATTGAAAACTGGTTCAGGGGCTACTGAGGGAGTCCTGGATTAGGGGTGTCCGGATAGCCGAACTATCACTGTTGGCCGGACTCCTGGTAATCTTGGTAATCTTGCCTCCTTCACTCCTGTCACCACCGACCGCCGCATCATTGTCGACGACGGTTCCACACTACCTATCACACATGTCGGGCGCATTTCTTTTCCTTCTACTTCTATCCTATTACCTTGTCTAACATACTTGTCTCACCTCATCTTATTAAGAATCTTGTTTCCGTTCATTGTTTAACTCGTGAAAATCCTGTTACTGTTGAATTTGACGGGCCTGGTTTTTGTGTCAAGGACGCTCGAACCAGGATGGTACTCCACCGATGTGACAACCTCGACGAGCTCTATCCGGTGCATCCACCGTCCACCTCCACCACCTCACCGGTTGCTCTCTCCGTCGGCGTCGATCTCTGGCATGCTCATTTGGGTCATCCCAACCCCGTCACACTTCGTCATATTCTCAGGAGTTTCAGTTTCAGTTGTAATAAGATAGAAGATCACACGTGTCATGCCTGTCGTGTCGGCAAACATGTTCGCTTTCCGTTTAATAACTCCACCACCATAGCTTCTTTTCCTTTTCAGTTGATTCATAGTCATGTGTGGACCTCTCCGGTTCCTAGTAATTCGGGCTATTTATATTATCTGGTTATTCTTGATGATTATTCTCACTATGTGTGGACATTTCCTTTACGACGAAAGTCGGATGCACTCTCCACTTTGTCTACTTTTTACTCCTATGTCAGCACGCAGTTTGGGCGTCCCATCCTTGCTCTTTAGACTGACAATGGAAAAGAGTTCGACAATCTTGCTTTCCGCACTTTTCTGTCGCACCACGACACAGTTTTTCCTCTCACATGCCCGTATATTTCACAGCAGAACGGTCGAGCCGAACGCGTCCTTCGCACTCGAAATGACTGCGTTCGGACGCTCCTATTCCACGCTAATGTGTCGCCTCGTTTCTGGCCAGATGCACACGCTACTGCTTCACTTCTCCTTAACTTTTGCCCTTGCCGCCCACGGTGGAACTATGCACATCACCATCTTCTCTTCAGTTCGCCCCCATCTTATGATGACTTGCGTATTTTCGGGTGCCTTTGCTATCCTAGCACCGCGGACTCCGCTCCTCACAAACTAGCACCTCGTTCTGTCGCTTGCATCTTCATCGGCTACCCTTCCAACTCCAAGGGATATCGGTGCTACGATCCCGTCTCCCACCGTGTGTTCACTTCCCGGCACGTTTACTTTGATGAGCATGTGTTTTTGTTTCAGCAGGTACCTCCGGCTGTTCCTCCCACCACCGGTGACGCGGGCTCCTCGACGCCGCTCCCAGGGCGCTCGCGCGCCTCTCTTGGCCCGCCCCCTGGCTTTGAGCCCCCCCCCGCATGCAGAGCCTCCTACAGCCGCGCCACTGGCCCCCCGGTGCCCACGGCCTCCGCGGCTCCCGCGGCCCCCAAGGCGCCCCTGGCTTCCTCGGCGCTCCCGATGCCCCCGACGCCCCAAGCCCTCGCGCCTCCGGCACCTATGGCCGGTCCGGTCACCCACGCCCGTAAGGGCGTTTTTCGTCCGAGCTCGCGCTACGCCGCGGATGACTACGTCCATGCGGCGTCCACCTCTGAGCCGTCGCCATTGCCATCCTCCGTCTGAGCCGCTCTTCGTGACCCGCTCTGGATGGCTGCGATGCAAGAGGAGTTTGACGCCCTATTGCGCAACCGGACTTGGCAGCTTGTTCCCCATCCCTGGCACGTGAACGTGATTACCGGGAAGCGGGTCTTAAAACACAAGCTCCGTCCTGATGGTACTCTTGATTGCTAAAAAGCACTCTGGGTCGTTTGGGGCTTCAGATAGCGTGCTGGCATCGACTTCACCGACACCTTCGCTCCGGTCGTGAAGCCCGGCACGATTCGCATGGTTCTTCACCTTGCGGTCTCTCGTGCTTGGCCGGTGCACCTGATGGACGTCTCCAACGCCTTTCTCCATGGTCACCTCGAGGAGCAGGTCTTCTGCCAGCAGCCCACTGGGTTTGTTGACCCGGCACTTCTCGACCACGTGTGCCTACTCTCGCGGTCCTTATATGGACTCAAGCACGCTCCGCGCGCTTGGTACCAGCGCATCACGGCGTTTCTCCACCAGCTTGGGTTTCACTCAACCCGCTCGGACGCTTCGCTCTTCGTCTATCATCAGGGCTCCGACACAGCCTACTTGCTGCTCTATGTACAGCTGGTCTCCTCAGTCAGCTCACGGCTCGTCTTCGCGCTGAGTTCGCCATCAAGGACTTGGGTCCTTTGCACTAGTTCCTCGGTGTCGAGGTGGTGCGCCGTCCGGATGGCTTCTTCCTTCATCAGCGGAAGTACGCTCACGAGCTCCTGGAGCGCGCCGGCATGCTTAACTGCAAGCCCGCCGCTACGCCTGTTGATACGAAGGCCAAGCTTTCTGCCACGGATGGTACTCCTGCCTCGGATGCTGCTTTCTATCGGTCTATCATTGGTGCTCTTCAGTACCTCACCCTGACTCGACCGGAGATCCAGTATGCCGTGCAGCAGGTGTGTCTTCATATGCATGCTCCTCGAGATTCTCCGCTATGTCTCTGGCACTATGGATCTTGGCGTCATGCTTCACGCCTCCGCCGACACTGCCCTCACCGCTTACTCCGATGCAGACTTGGCGGGCCGTCCTGACACTCTTCGCTCCACTTCGGGCTATTGTGTCTACCTTGGACCCTCACTTATCTCGTGGTCGTCCAAGCGACAGCCTACGGTCTCTCGCTCCAGTGCTGAAGCTGAGTATCGTGCGGTGGCCAACGCCGTCGCCGAGTGTTTGTGGCTTCGCCAGCTGCTTCAGGAGCTTTCCTTCCCTGTTGACCGTGCCACGGTGGTCTACTGCGACAACGTCTCAGCGGTCTACCTCTCCGCTAACCCGGGGTACATCATCGCCGGAGCAAGCATATTGTCTTGGATATTCACTTTGTACGGGAACAGGTGGCTCTTGGCCATATTCGTGTTTTACACGTCCCTACTTCCCAACAATTTGCAGATATCATGACCAAGGGCTTGCCTACGGCGTCTTTTGAGGAGTTCCGGTCCAGTCTTTGCGTCAGCCGCGGTGCCG
>NW_021231219.1:0-1601 GCF_002162155.2 Triticum dicoccoides | reverse complement strand
ACTATAAAGGTGCACTACAGGTACCTCCGAAAGTGTCTGTTGGGTTGACACGGATCGAGACTGGGATTTGTCACTCCGTATGACGGAGAGGTATCTCTAGGCCCACTCGGTAATGCATCATCATAATGAGCTCAAAGTGAACAAGTGTCTGGTCACGGGATCATGCATTACGGTACGAGTAAAGTGACTTGCCGGTAACCAGATTGAACGAGGTATTGGGATACCGACGGTCGAGTCTCGGGCAAGTAACGTACCGTTTGACAAAGGGAATTGTATACGGGGTTGCTTAAATCCTCGACATCGTGGTTCATCCGATGAGATCATCGAGGAGCATGTGGGAGCCAACATGGGTATCCAGATCCCGTTGTTGGTTATTGACCGGAGAGCCGTCTCGGTCATGTCTGCATGTTTCCCGAACCCGTAGGGTCTACACACTTAAGGTTCGGTGACGCTAGGGTTGTATGAATATGAGTATGCAGCAAACCGAAAGTTGTTCGGAGTCCCAGATGAGATCCCGGACGTCACGAGGAGTTCCGGAATGGTCTGGAGGTAAAGAATTATATATAGAAAGTGCTATTTCGGCCATCGGGTGAGTTTCGGGGGTCACCGGTATTGTACCGGGACCACCGGAAGGGTCCCGGGGGTCCACCGGGTGGGGCCACCTATCCCGGAGGGCCCCGTGGGCTGAACTGGGGAGGGAACCAGCCCCTAGTGGGCTGGTGCGCCTTCCCCTTGGGCCGCCCCTGCGCCTAGGGTTGGAAACCCTAGGTGGGGGGCACGCCCCACTTGCCTTGGGGGGTACTCCACCCCCCTGGCCGCCGCCCCCTTGGGAGATTCCCATCTCCAGGGCCGGCGCCCCCCCTGGGGGCCTATATAAAGGAGAGGAGAGGGAGGGTAGCTGCACCCTGCATCTTGGCGCCTCCCTCTCCCCTGCTACACCTCTCCCTCTCGCAGAAGCTCGGGAAAGCCCTGCTGCGGTGACTGCTGTATCCACCACCACGCCGTCGTGCTGCTGGATCTTCATCAACCTCTCCTTCCCCCTTGCTGGATCAAGAAGGAGGAGACGTCACGCTGACCGTACGTGTGTTGAACGCGGAGGTTCCGTCCGTTCAGCGCTAGGATCTCCGGTGATTTGGATCACGACGAGTACGACTCCCTCAACCCCGTTCTCTTGAACGCTTCCGCTCGCGATCTACAAAGGTATGTAGATGCACTCCGATCACTCGTTGCTAGATGAACTCATAGATGGATCTTGGTGAAACCGTAGGAATTTTTTTTATTTTATGCAACGTTCCCCAACAACCGTTCCTAGCTAGTGGTTGAATCTTGGAATTTTTTTGGTGTTTCTATGATTAAATAGATACTTATGTACCTAGAAATGATTTTTGCAAAAAATAAAGAGCAAACTATGAGGCAGCTACAGTTCAAATTTGACCCGTTTCCAACTGAATCGACGACAATTTGTCTTTTTCACCAGAGGTAGAGCAAAACTTTTTTCACCCTACCATTTTGTCAATTGTGCATTATATATGGCCTAGTATTTTATAAAAATGATTCGGTCCAATTTTGCAACAATTATTTTGTAGTTCCTTCACAAAAAA
>NW_021231218.1:0-1601 GCF_002162155.2 Triticum dicoccoides | reverse complement strand
ACTATAAAGGTGCACTACAGGTACCTCCGAAAGTGTCTGTTGGGTTGACACGGATCGAGACTGGGATTTGTCACTCCGTATGACGGAGAGGTATCTCTAGGCCCACTCGGTAATGCATCATCATAATGAGCTCAAAGTGAACAAGTGTCTGGTCACGGGATCATGCATTACGGTACGAGTAAAGTGACTTGCCGGTAACCAGATTGAACGAGGTATTGGGATACCGACGGTCGAGTCTCGGGCAAGTAACGTACCGTTTGACAAAGGGAATTGTATACGGGGTTGCTTAAATCCTCGACATCGTGGTTCATCCGATGAGATCATCGAGGAGCATGTGGGAGCCAACATGGGTATCCAGATCCCGTTGTTGGTTATTGACCGGAGAGCCGTCTCGGTCATGTCTGCATGTTTCCCGAACCCGTAGGGTCTACACACTTAAGGTTCGGTGACGCTAGGGTTGTATGAATATGAGTATGCAGCAAACCGAAAGTTGTTCGGAGTCCCAGATGAGATCCCGGACGTCACGAGGAGTTCCGGAATGGTCTGGAGGTAAAGAATTATATATAGAAAGTGCTATTTTGGCCATCGGGTGAGTTTCAGGGGTCACCGGTATTGTACCGGGACCACCGGAAGGGTCCCGGGGGTCCACCGGGTGGGGCCACCTATCCCGGAGGGCCCCGTGGGCTGAACTGGGGAGGGAACCAGCCCCTAGTGGGCTGGTGCGCCTTCCCCTTGGGCCGCCCCTGCGCCTAGGGTTGGAAACCCTAGGTGGGGGGCACGCCCCACTTGCCTTGGGGGGTACTCCACCCCCCTGGCCGCCGCCCCCTTGGGAGATTCCCATCTCCAGGGCCGGCGCCCCCCCTGGGGGCCTATATAAAGGAGAGGAGAGGGAGGGTAGCTGCACCCTGCATCTTGGCGCCTCCCTCTCCCCTGCTACACCTCTCCCTCTCGCAGAAGCTCGGGAAAGCCCTGCTGCGGTGACTGCTGTATCCACCACCACGCCGTCGTGCTGCTGGATCTTCATCAACCTCTCCTTCCCCCTTGCTGGATCAAGAAGGAGGAGACGTCACGCTGACCGTACGTGTGTTGAACGCGGAGGTTCCGTCCGTTCAGCGCTAGGATCTCCGGTGATTTGGATCACGACGAGTACGACTCCCTCAACCCCGTTCTCTTGAACGCTTCCGCTCGCGATCTACAAAGGTATGTAGATGCACTCCGATCACTCGTTGCTAGATGAACTCATAGATGGATCTTGGTGAAACCGTAGGAATTTTTTTTATTTTATGCAACGTTCCCCAACAACCGTTCCTAGCTAGTGGTTGAATCTTGGAATTTTTTTGGTGTTTCTATGATTAAATAGATACTTATGTACCTAGAAATGATTTTTGCAAAAAATAAAGAGCAAACTATGAGGCAGCTACAGTTCAAATTTGACCCGTTTCCAACTGAATCGACGACAATTTGTCTTTTTCACCAGAGGTAGAGCAAAACTTTTTTCACCCTACCATTTTGTCAATTGTGCATTATATATGGCCTAGTATTTTATAAAAATGATTCGGTCCAATTTTGCAACAATTATTTTGTAGTTCCTTCACAAAAAA
>NW_021231217.1:0-1858 GCF_002162155.2 Triticum dicoccoides | reverse complement strand
CCCGGCCCTTGATGCTCTTGGCAGCAAACTCTGCATCGGCGCCGAGCCACCTATCCACCAAACTCGCCCATCCGTCATGCCTTCCATAGCACCAACGAGGAACAACCTATGCAAATTTTGGAAGCATGACATGTGAGCACGAAACATAGAGTTGACTGCTTGAAACAATGAAAAGTTAGTAATAGTTACCATCATGAACTGCTCCCTGTTCAAGGTAAGTCACTGCTTCTGCGCTTGACTTTTGGTCATCTTTTGGTGCAGGTAGTAGTGGTAGTACTGCGAGACGGCAACCCAGCGCACCTCGTACTGCAACTGACGAGCTTTCTTCTTCGCAGCCGCAAGCAAGACCACGTCGGCTCTGGCCTTGTGCTCGTCAAGAACTCTATAGAGTTGCTGCATAAACCAGAAGCAAACAAGGCATGAGTTGAGTGATCCAATGATAAACTATGAACGAAACTGAAGACAAGTGATTCAGAAGAGAACTTACCCAAAATTTGGTGATCACGGCCTTAGCGGCCGTCCCGTACTCCGCGTTGCTGCAAGCCTCATAGTGGGCCCAGCTCGTGGCCAAAACCCGCAGTTGCGGGTCCCTGTCTGGCCGCGGGCAGAATAGGCCAGGCCAAAAGTGCTTCAACAGGACAGTGATAAGGCCGTTCGGTTTACGGCCATTTCCGCGAAGGATCCAGTTTCTGCAAAAGAATCAAATGATTGCCATGTGTACAATAAGAAAATGTTGTCATGTCTTGAAAATATGATTGAGAGGCACTTACTCTGTCCCCACAGGTTCAATGAGCCACTTGTGCTCCTCGATAGAAGGTGGTGTAGGTAGTCCGGCATTACCACGCAGCCACCCCTGCGGAGCACCCGGTGGCAAGTCACCCCACAACTCGGGATCAACCTCCCCTCCACCCTCCTTGCCCTCCTCCTCACCCTCCTCCTCGGCCTCCTCCTCGTCACCCTCCTCCTCGGCCTCCTCCTCCTCGCCATCAGGAACATACTCCTCCTCCTCAGACTCTGAAGGTGCCTCTGTATGGGAGGGCATCGAAGAAGACCCTCCTATTTCGGACACGGCCCGGAGTTTTTTGCCCCGGCTGCCTCTCCCCCCACCTCCTCCTCCTCTAGGGGCTCTCCCCCCACCGCCTCCTCCTCTAGGGTCTCCTCCCCCGACCCCTCCACCTCCCTGTGAGGTGTCATCCTCGCGTAGTCGGGAGGGAACCTTATGGGCTCGTCCACTCCGAGTAAGTCCTTTAAATTTACTGAGGAAACTGGCACCGCTGGACTTGCCCATGATTAGCAAACTTGCATTGAGAAGAGAATAAACAATTAGTAAGGATATTAATTAAACAAGCATACAGGAAAAACATCAATACCAGAAGAGCACATTAAGCATACTATTTTAATGATCATTAAAAGAACTTACATTTTCTAGAACCCATATGAATCATCACTATTGTAATCTATTTGTGGAGCGGTCTCATCATCACTATCACGCATATCTTCTTCGTTGTCTGACGGAGGTGGAGGCTCTTCCTCATCGTCAGCGTCTTCATTTAACTTTTCAAGCATAATTATGTCTCTTTGATTCACAACTGCCTCACCATCAATCCGTGCGTCGTCGTCGTTTGGGTCCAGGTCAACATAACCCAAGTCATCATCCTCGTTGTTTCGGACCACGTCATCATGTTCCTCTTGATAGAACAGTCCCTCGTATGTCATGGGGTTTATGTTGTAGTAATCATCATCGTTCGGGTCCGGTAGCTTACCATGCGGCGACACCTTGAACACAACTTCCCAACCCTTTAGGTACTCTTTCTGGCATGGGTAAGGCAGATAATATACTTGTGTGGCCTGGGTAGCG
>NW_021231216.1:0-1587 GCF_002162155.2 Triticum dicoccoides | reverse complement strand
CACCCTTGTGCACAATATGAGATCATTTGAACAAACTATACCATGAATGTGGCCATAAGATTGATCATTTGGCTTGAAAGCCATGAATCTTCACGCATGATAGCTCATTTCTAAGAACACTTTTTTAAAATAATTGCCGTATTACAATTTTATAATTTTTGCTGGTAACTTGGCCACATATGATGAAACAATGCGAAGGTTTTCCAATTTTTTTATTTTTTTTGAATTTTTTATGCCCGTTTCAAAATGCGGTCAAAACGGCGGGAATGACCGTTCCTAGCTAGTGGTTGAGTCTTGGAATTTTTTCGTGTTTCTCTGATTAAACAGATACTTATGTACCTAGAAATGATTTTTGGAAAAAAATAAAGACCAAACTACGAGGTAGCTGCAGTTCAAATTTGACCCGCTTCCTATTGAATCGGCGGGAATTTGTCTTTTTCATGAGAGGTGGATCAAAACTTTTGGCACCCAACAATTTTGTCAATTCTGCATTAAATATGTCCTAGTATCTTATAAAATTGATTTGGTCCAATTTTGCAATAAATATATGGTACGTCCTTCAGAAAAAAACCTCATTTCGGGCACTCGAAAAATGGAAAATGAATTTTCCGTGCAAAGAAAATGAAAACTCCCTTTGTCAACATTGTTTGGAATTCCAAGACGCGCCCTTGTGCACAATATGAGATCATTTGAACAAACTATGCCATGAATGTGGCCATAAGATTGATCATTTGGCTTGAAAGCCATGAATCTTCACGCATGATAGCTCATTTCTGAGAATACTTTTTTAAAATAATTGCTATATTACAAGTTTATAATTTTTGCTGGTAACTTGGCCACATATGATGAAACAATGCGAAGGTTTTCCAATTTTTTTATTTTTTTTTTCAATTTTTTATGCCCGTTTCAAAATGCGGTCAAAACGGCGGGAATGACCGTTCCTAGCTAGTGGTTGAGTCTTGGAATTTTTTTCGTGTTTCTCTGATTAAACAGATACTTATGTACCTAGAAATGATTTTTGGAAAAAATAAAGAGCAAACTACGAGGTAGCTGCAGTTCAAATTTGACCCGCTTCCTATTGAATCGACGGGAATTTGTCTTTTTCATGAGAGGTGGATCAAAACTTTTGGCACCCAACAATTTTGTCAATTCTGCATTAAATATGTCCTAGTATTTTATAAAATTGATTTGGTCCAATTTTGCAATAAATATATGGTAGGTCCTTTAGAAAAAAACCTCATTTCGGGCACTCGAGAAATGGAAAATGAATTTTCCGTGAAAAGAAAATGAAAACTCCCTTTGTCAACATTGTTTGGAATTCCAAGATGCACCCTTGTGCACAATATGAGATCATTTGAACAAACTATGCCATGAATGTGGCCATAAGATTGATCATTTGGCTTGAAAGCCATGAATCTTCAAGCATGATAGCTTGTTTCTGAGAACACTTTTTTAAAATAATTGACGTATTACAATTTTATAATTTTTGCTAGTAACTTGGCCACATATGATGAAACAATGCGAAGGTTTTCCAATTTTTAGATTTTTTTTGAATTTTTTATGCCCGTTTCAAAATGCGGTCAAAAC
>NW_021231215.1:0-388 GCF_002162155.2 Triticum dicoccoides | reverse complement strand
ATAGTAAACACACAAGCATAAACAAGTCATGATGCACAAACGAGTATGATGCATGTCCGGTTTAATGAGGCATAGCATGGCAAAGTGCACAAACAATCCTACAAATTAAGTGAAGCTCAATATGCAACGAGGTGCATGTTGACGGAACACCACATCAATTATTTAGTTTGATCCCGTTTATGTACCCAACAATATTAAATGTTGTTAAGCATGGCAAGAGGGTGAAGCAATGAAAACTACCTATCTAGTCAAGGTTAAATGAGGCCGGAAGCAACAAACAACAATTCCGGAGAATCCCCATATCATTTAGCAATTTAAAGCAAGCAACAATTTTAAACATTTTAAATGTTGTTATCATGATGCGGATGACATATACAAGTTTTATGCA
>NW_021231214.1:0-704 GCF_002162155.2 Triticum dicoccoides | reverse complement strand
GGAGTAGTAACAAACTAGTAAATGGTTCTCAGAAATTACGCTAATTGTTTTGGTTGGTTGTGATTGCTTCCAACAAACAAACACAAAAAATAATGCTTCCCAAAAATTACATATTTGCTTCTGAGTTTTTTTCATGGAACAGATTTGCTTCCGATAAATAAACAAATAAAGAAAATCAATTGCTTATGGATGTTTTTTCAGAAAGCATCGCCGCACAGTGTTAAGTATGTCATTCATGATCTGATGCATGATACGGCACAACTAGTCTCAAAGGATAAGTGCTTCATTATAAAGTATGCTAGTGACCTTGATAAAGTTCCTTCAAAAGTCCGTCATCTGTCAATATTCACAAACGGAGATGTTAAGTGTTCTGAATTGATGAACATATGTAGCAAGAAAAATTTGAGGTCTCTAGTGTGTGATGAATCATATAGCAAATCAAAAGATTTTGAGCCTGTGGTAAACTATTGGTTCAAGGAACTATTGAAAATCCGTGTATTGAGTTTTAAACTTTCCAAAGGAGGACAGCTACCTGAGAGCATGGGCAACTCAAAGCATCTGCGTTACCTAGGTTTACATGGAACTTCTACTTTCAGCACACTCCCTTCATCAGTTTGCCATCTGCATCATCTCAAAGTTATAGACTGTCGCAGCTGTGTGATTGAAAGGTTTCCTCCAGGCTTCAGTGATATCCTCAGCTTAGA
>NW_021231213.1:0-1508 GCF_002162155.2 Triticum dicoccoides | reverse complement strand
GGAGACAAAATGCTGCTGATGGGCTCAACAACAACTCATCGGAATTTCCATATCACTGGACTTCCACCATCATGTGAACACGGTGATAGTATTGGTCAGACCAGAAGATGTAATGGTATATGCTCGAGGGATCAACCACGAGTAATACAACATTACGAGCATCGTTGGTACTGATTTGATTGACGATAGCCCACACTCAAATCAAAGGATTGATAAGACAATAGATCCAGCAACTGATCACAGGGACCAATCGATGAGGATATCATCTTTCTTCAACACACACTACACAAGAATATCCCTTTGGAACGAACTAAGTTAGGCAAGCTTTTATCTTCCAATTCTCCAAGTTGTTATCTAGCTTAACCAACTAGCTCAGGGATATCCAACACAGATTCTTGGAGAAAGGGTGGTTCACAAGAAACCAACTTGATCGCGAGCTCAACATAACAGTCAGGAAACAACCCGGTAACACTTCCAAGAAGATAATTGGAAAGTCACGAACCACCCGTATGTTACTAAACTCGAGTACAATCTTGCTTTTGAGGGCAAGACGATATGATCAAAAGGGCGAGGGATTGCCAAAATCCTAACTCATTGATTGAGGAGTGCACCAGGAAATAAGGACTAGGTAGCACAATCAGTCTTAGAATGATGATTCAAGAACCAACACACTAAGAATGAAATTATTGTCCATTAACTACCAAACAACAGAGTTGCTAGCAGTATTGATTTTACACACCACGATTCACTTGTCGGCATTCCGGTTATAATAACACAAAACGAGGAATGAATAATGATGATAAGAAGTATCACTGTATCGAGAGTTCATAGGGTGGTGTGCAATTCCCATGATATTCTTAATATAAAGATAATAATACTCCAAGGTAGAACAGAGCAAAAGCTAGATTAGCAATTTGATCTGCGGAGTACGACTGCTTTGACCCAATCCTGGAAATGGACAAGGCACTGGAGTTTGTTTCTCCTAGTCATTCTGAACTAAAATGGCTTGACGGACCACAAGAATAATAGGCATCGATGAACGAATGCATGCATACTCTTGACTATCAATTGATAGACGAGGGTCGGAAGACAACTAAAGCGGGACAACTCAAAGGAACATACGATTTTCTGAGTTGTGGATGCATAGATTAGTATGCCGAACCAAGTTCAACATGTTTCTTCCGGATAACCCATGCAGAGAGGTAGAACTGGCAGAGCCACAATATATAATGGAGAACTCATCAAGAGCACTCTGGTTGTGATCGTTCAGTTCAACGAGGAACTTCTGCCATAAGTAGTTCATGGTATTTGGAAGAAGAAGATACCACGGACTTCGAGGACTATCGCAAAGTTACTAATATCCTAAAGGATCTGGCAATTACTATCAACATGAAGTAAGTAGGGTGAATCTCGGGTTCAAGAACCAGGAATAGAATACCTACTACTAGGTAGCATCACGGGATGCTTTCGAGAATAAAGGCCAGAATCTTCACACTGAGAACACTAAA
>NW_021231212.1:0-398 GCF_002162155.2 Triticum dicoccoides | reverse complement strand
AATACAGATTTGGTCCAAAAATCCTGAAGCCTCTTCCAAAGTTACCATATGAGAGAACTGACGAGGAAACCGATGAAATCGTGGAAGAAGAAGTGCAGGCCCATTTTGCACGGAAACCTCCACCTTCAAAGGAAATGGTAGATCCGGTGAAAGTGAAGCACACTCTGGATGCCCTGAAGCGACCCCCACCGTCTCCGCCAAAATCCAACAATGAGCGCGTTATTGCAAAGACATTTCAAGAAGCGCAGCGCTCGGGAAGTACTTCAAGTGTTGCACGGCTAGCAAAACGAATAAGTTGGAGAACAATTCCCCAGCTCGGCGAACAAGCGAAGCAATCGTGCCCCCCGGTCAAGGTGTCTAGCGATATCGTCGCTAATCATCCGGGGCTAGTGCCTGGT
>NW_021231211.1:0-5753 GCF_002162155.2 Triticum dicoccoides | reverse complement strand
GCTAGCGAAGAGGCTGATCTACACGAACGGCATAAGGTGGAACTTTGAATATTACCTTCTCATGGAAAGCATAAATATTTTGATCAGCAGACAGTTGCCTGAGCTGTGATGCCATGCTTCCTTGCCCTGCACATAAGCTTCCAACTTCAACTTGAGCTGTAGACACTATGATCCTGCTCCCCATATTGTTGTTTGGGAAGCACTTTTTAATCCGATCCCACTCCTCAATGGTGGATAGGTCATTAAGCACAATCAGGTAACGCTTCTTGTTCACACATCCATTGAATTCCTCGATCAACTCTTGGGACGTCTTCTCTGTCTCCAACAAAACATCAACACCTATGGCTGCGTGAAACTGCTCGACCAAACACTGAACGAAGTCTTTTAGATCACCCTCAGGTCATTCTCCTTCTGGTTGATCAGCTGAAAAAGATCCAGTTTGGATTTCTCTTGCCTTGACATGCACCTTGCTTCATTAATGCCAACCAGTGCTGCAGAAGTAATGCTAGACTGCTCAGCCATGGTGGCCTTGGATCCAGAGCCCTTGATGAGATTGTAGCGCATGTTTCTCTGGCTGACATCCTCAACATTGGCTCTGAGCTCCTTCATCTGCATTGCCACACGACGCCGGTCGAGTAGGTTTCGACGGATACGCCACCAAGACTGCTTCTCGAGGCGCACGGCGAACTCCTGGAGGGTGTCCTCGACGTCATAGGCCACGTCACGGACTTGCTTCACCCAGACCTTGACCACCCTGTTGTCATCTCCATCGTCATGAGCAGACATGAGGAAAGCCTGCATCATCTCGAGCTCGTTGGTGATGAAGACCTGGTCACGCCGGACTCCGAGCTGCAGGGCCACCTCCTCCGCCAGGGCAGATGTGGCATATCTAAGTGCTCCACTCAGCACGGACTTTCCAACACTCAGTGCCGTCGCCTCCATTAGTTCAGCGTTTGTGCGGAATTATTGGTTGTGGCCGGTGGATGAAGTGCTGCTAATACAGGGTGTCAGTACAGTACCTGAGCTTGAGCAAAATCTTAAGAGGGGACAAAGAACACGAGAAGATTGGGGAGCAAACTCACAGTTGCGGTCAATGGTCACCGCGACCGGCGGCAACAGTAACCGTCACAGCAACCTCGAAGGAATAGCAACCTCCCAGGCCAATCTATTCAGAGAGAAAAAACAATATCGAAAGATAAGATTTAATAATCGAACAAGTCAGCAGATTAATAAGAATGTGTGGATGTGAAAATTTTCAGTGGAGCAGAATAGTAAGAAAGGTGAGACTGAGTTACCAGGTAGCCGGGTCAGTAGATTCAACGCGTCGCTCTCTGACCGACCAGAAACTCCATTCTTCTTGCTATTTCACTGCCACCCTAGATTTAACCAACACAAATCAGACTGTAAAGCAGGAGATCTGACATTTTAACTCCAAGCATTGCTATTTTAACAGGGAGAAATCGACAGGATATATACCCAAAATGTGCCCCGTCCACAGGTGTCAAGGGCTGTTCCTTGCAAAACCTTACAAGCAAATCTTTTCTGAGAACCTTGCTGTTCCACTGCCAGCCCTGGATTCAATCAACACAAATCAGATCAGACTCTGAAGCAGGAGATCTGACTTTGTAGCTCCAAGCAAAGCATTCCTACTTTAACTAGAAAAAAAATCGACAGGAAATATACCCAAAATGTCCACCGGCCTTCTCCCCTCTCCACAGATGCCAAGAAGGACCATGTTCCTCTCAAGATCTCTAGCAGTGTTGAGCTTGGAGGTTGGATGAGATCACCAACAAGGCGGATCACCAATGGAGGAGAGGACCGAGATGGTAGGAAGGGAGCACTCAGTGGAGACGAGGAGCAGAGGAAGACCAAGAACAGCAGTCAAGACAAGAGACAGGCCTTCAGAGAAATATAACTCCATAGGGTCAGTCCACCTACCAAGCTTCATTGCATTTACTGCTCTGTGTACGTGCAGGCTGCAGACCCACCTATGGCAGTTTGTCTAGTTCAGAAGCAATAACTACTCTCTACCAAGCCGAAATTTTCGAAATGGATGGGAGGGACTTAATATACATACTTACCAGCGTCATTAACTGATAAAATGCAGCTAAACCCCCAACCCCTAAAATTTGCAGCACATTCAAATTCAAAATCTGAAACGAATCTTTAACTACTAGTCCCAACTCCACACCAGTCAGTTCTACTCTCTTACACTGCCTGCGTTTTGCAATTCTGTTGCCACAACCTGCTTGAATTTACTTTTCACACGGGAGCTAACACAACTTAATGGCGATAAATAACAGAAATATACGCATATTACACTAATGGAGGCAACAAAATCGGGTTTCAGCTAACTCTTGTCGCTTCAGGCTACCATGGGCACAGGTGCAGAAGGATCACTCAAATTTGTTACTTCCAGCGTTTTTGTGATGCTGCAGATATGCATGACATGAACAGGATAATGTTCTTAGGGTGTGTAGACTGCAGGTGTGAAAAGTTAGCTGCTCCGCTGGTGATACTAGTCATTTCTGTAAGTGTTCTGGACAGCTATCATCCTCTGATGGCAGCTATTTACGGATGCAATGCATAATTCAAGCATTCAAACGCGTGTTCAGCAAGTGTGGCAACTCCAATTTGACAAGGGCATGGCGTGCTGTTTTACAGAAAGGAGGTCTTTCTGATAATAAAAATGCAACAATCAGATCCTCTGAATGGCAGCCCACTCAGTAAAGACAAGGACCAGAGGAAGACCAAGAATATATAGCAGTAAGGAGCAAAAACGAAAATTCAATATATATGGCTCATAGCGGCATGTGCTCTTATTATCTGGACCCATAGCCGACCTAGGGATAGGAGCTTGTTGCTGTATATCCCACCGTATTGCTGTTGCTGGCAATTGTATTGAACAGTTGTAATGGCCCACATGTGGTTCATATTTGTTGGGGGGAATAGACAGCTCGTCGTCTACAGTTGTCTATCTGCCAGACGGCCACTTCCAGGACCCGGATGTGTGATACATCTGGACCGTGCTCGACCCGTCCATCTCCATAAGCATAGGTTTCAGTTTACGCACGATGTTACGGTGATGGCAGTTTAATTATCATAAAGAGTGCGAGCTAGCTTGCTTTTGCAGCAGCTGTGTACGAGCACCTTGTCCCGATCCTTTGTTGATCTCTGTTAGTACATAGATCATCCATAGTGTTCACTTAATTTGCCTCTATATTTCTCACTTTTTTTATTAAAGATATTGCATGCATTCTCTGCCCAATTCTTCATCAAATTTAGGTTCTTAAATTTCATTTTCCTGGTATCCTTGGAGTACTTCGACATTTAAAAATAAACATATTTTTAATTTAAATGACCTGATTTTTTCAATTTCCCATAGTTTTTTGGGGTTTATTTTTTTGCCGGCTTGTCATCACGTCATTTGCTTATGTTCCAAAATCACCTTTTTATATGAGCGGTCAGCAAAACCTTCTTAACCCTTAGTGATACATCAAAGGGTTGTTAAAATGGTCAGAATTCGAAAATATAGGTTGAGAAGGCTAATGTGTCTCCCCACGAGAATTCGATATGACTCGTACCAGCATATGCATGCTCTTATTTTGAAACAAGGCATATGCTTATTATCGACTTCTCTAGTGCGCCCATCCTTCTTGCACACGTGTCCTCTCCAGCAGATCGGCACCTACTCGGACCCTACGATTCAACATTGCCTCTTAGTTTACAATCTCAGAATTGCACTCCTCTATTAAACATGAGGAAGACAACAAGGAACTGTAGAAAAAAAAATGGGAATGCTATCCATCCAGGTAATTGAGCTGACGTGACCAATCCAACTTCCAAATCGATATTCAGCATATGTTGAGTGCAACAAATCTTACCTCTAGAACCAACTCGGTGGTCGTGGATCTGGCTTGGTAGCAGACTCGCCTGAGTCGGCCGCTTTGCTGCCTACTGTGTTGGCTTCTGAACAAGTTTCTCCCCCTCAAGCAGCGTCGTTTGGGACGAATCTGGTCCTGTCGCCTCCTGCCGGCTTCGGCTTTCCACCTTGCTAACTCCATTCAGATCCAAGCGCGGCGGCGTTGTGATGTCATGGAAGATGGGCAGCCTGATATTCGTAGCTCGGGTGGAGTTATAAGTAAAGATCAACGCTCAGGTGCCCATGGCCATGGAGGACGATAGAGAAGCAGAGACGTACCTGCAAAATGGATCTGCCAGGAAATCCATGGCGGCGCAACCCCCTCTTCCTCGCAGGCTGAATCATCTTTCGATTTTTCCCCTTTTCAGCACTGACATCTATCCCCTGCTCGTACCATTACGGAGCCGAGCAGTGTAAGCGACGGCTAGTAAATTGGAAGGGGTAGCTCGCGTAAAAATTCTGGACCAAGGTCCAGCATCAACAACGCACCTAGACCAGCCGTCTTGTCCGTCGCCTGCGAGCCGTCCCAACAACCAAGATTCCTACGGGGTAGCCATACCCGTACCCCCCCTTCGTACCTCTTTGTCATACGGCGACCAGGGAATACACCCTTTTCTAGCGCTTGCGCATGTATCATTTAATGCCTCCCCACCTACCAATCATGCCTATCCAATGGTCCAGATAATGCTACTATATGCAAGTATGAGCCATATCGCTGCTTCCGGAGAAAAGACACTACTCTCTCCGGAAATTACTGCTGAGACAGAGAGCACCTTCATTGTGGCTGATGTATTTATTCTGTGGGTCATAGAGAGACAGGGATTCAGAAAAATACAATGGATTACCTATGGTCCAGCCATGCTTCAATGCATTTACTCTCCTCTCGTTACTCTGAATCGCTCTCAGTTGGTTGGTCAGTCCACCAGCCATGCTTCATGCATCTACAGCTCAGTTGCTAGTACCTGCAGACCCTTGGTAGGTGGTGATTACGTAGTAGTACAAAGATTATAACAATCTACCAAACGAAATTTTTGAAATGGATGGAAGGGACTTGATTCATTACCAGCTGCAAAGAAAATATCAATATGTATATTTACCAGCGACATGAGCTGAAATGCAAATTCATAAAATTTGCAGCACATATCCAAATTCAAAATACCTAAGAAAGTGCAGCAACTCCAATTCGACATGGGCCTCACGTGCTATTTTACAGAAAGGAGGTCTCTGGTAGTAAAGCATGCGGCAATCAGAACATAGAAATGGTAGCATACTAGGACAAGACAAATAATAACCTTGGTGTGATGATCAGAATCAATAATGGATATGGTTCGAGCAAATCTTTGAGAGGATCGCAGGGAATAAACAAGCTTATAGGTTTACTGGCAATTTACCTTCCAACTACACCCTCTCAAAGCAAGACAAGCCGTTATTGTCCAAAATATATAACAAAATTATGCACAGTGCACAACCAATACTCCCTTCGTTCGAAAATACATGGTGTCTTTTGTTTCGTTAGGATAATCAAATACTCCCTCCGTCCCATAATATAAGAGCGTTTTTAACACTACACTAGGGATGGAGGGAGTAGTTAATTACTCACAATCAATAGGCCAAGTGAAAGCAAGATTCGAATACTTCCATTGCATGAAAGCAAGCACAGTGAGGGAGCTCAGAACATTCTTGAAAGGCACTGGGGAGTATGTATTGTAAAACAGTGATTCCTAAACAAACGATAACATACAATCCATAAGTTATAATTCTATCCAGGCATTTTACGATGTCATCTGAATCATACATGGTTATCCCTGTGTTTGCATCCACCTGCAACATA
>NW_021231210.1:0-836 GCF_002162155.2 Triticum dicoccoides | reverse complement strand
TATACACGCCGCTAGAATAAACCTCTTTTATGACGAAGGGACCTTTCCATTTTGGTTCAAATTTTCCTTTCATCCGTCGCGTGATATTCATGGGACGAATGACAGCCAGAACTAAATCTCCTTGTTTGAACGACCTTTGTTTGACTCGTTTGTCGAATGCTCGCGACATCCTAGCTTGATATGCCTCAAGATTTTGCAGAGCTTGAAGTCATCTACCTTCTAGTCTCTCTAATTCATCGAGACGTAATTGTACTGATTTTCCTTCTGACAAATTTTCATGTGTAGCGACTCTCAATGACGTGATCTGTACCTCCAAAGGTAGAACGACTTCTCCTCCAAATACTAAGGAATAAGGTGTCATTCCTGTCGGCGTGCGTGTTGTGGTTCTGTAAGCCCACAAGGCTTCGAGAAGCTTTTCATGCCAGTCACGCTTATTTTTTGATACAACTTTCTTTAGCAACTTGCAGAGGGTTTTGTTCAAAGCTTCTTCTTGTCCATTGGCGGCTGGATTATATGCCTTGGAATAATGATGGTCTATCTTAAACTTGGAGCATAACTTATCCACTTGTTTGTTTTTAAAAGGAGTTCCATTATCAGACATGATCCGGGAAGGGACGCCAAAACGATATATGAGTTGTGTTCTTATAAAATGTTCTACATTCTCCGCTTTGTCTTCCTTTAGTGGTGTAAGTTCAGCCCACTTGGAGAAATAGTCTGTTGCTGCTAAAATGAATTTGTGACCTTTGGACGATGGTGGATGAATTGGCCCAACTATATCCATTCCCCACATTTCAAAAGGCCAAGACATATTTGTCGCATGGAGTGGTTCGTGCGGC
>NW_021231209.1:0-978 GCF_002162155.2 Triticum dicoccoides | reverse complement strand
CTCAAAATAATCAGTAAATGCATGAAAAATAACAAATGAAGTCAGAAAGGGTTGTAAATTGATGGTGTGGCTTTGAATGGTGCATTTTGAACACAGAAAAACAAGGGAGTTCAAATAAGTTCAAAAAAATGAAATCCCTTTGTAACAGAGGAGTTTCCGTATGAAACCCTGATACTTCGAAAGAGATTGTCTGTTTCGTGCACGACGTGTATCCAATTTTTGCCGTAACCCTCTCTACTTTCTCGCACATGCTATGTGGGTGAAATGATGATGCCATGCAAACTTGGAACCTTTTCAGAGTTCATTTCAAATGCTTTTCAATTTCATGGTCTTATAGCTCAAAATAATCAGTAAATGCATAAAAATAACAAATGAAGTCAGAAAGGGATGTAAATTGATGGTGTGGCTTTGAATGCTGCATTTTGAACACAGAAAAACAATGGAGTTCAAATAAGTTCAAAAAAATTGAAATCCCTTTGTAACAGACGAGTTTCCGTATGAAACCCTGATACTTCGAAAGAGATTGTCCGTTTTGTACACGAAGTGTATCCAGTTTTTGCTGTAACCCTCTTTACTTTCTCGCACATGCTATGTGGGTGAAATGATGATATCATGCCAACTTGGAACCTTTTCAGAGTTCATTCAAATGCTTTTCAATTTCATGGTCTTATAGCTCAAAATAATCAGTAAATGCATGAAAAATAACAAATGAAGTCAAAGGGTTGTAAATTGATGATGTGGCTTTAAATGGTGCATTTTGAACACAGAAAAACTATGGAGTTCAAATAAGTTCAAAAAAATTGATATCCCTTTGTAACAGACGAGTTTTCGTATGAAACCCTGATACTTCGAAAGAGATTGTCCGTTTTGTACACAATGTGTATCCAGTTTTTGTCGTAACCCTCTCTACTTTCTCACACATGCTATGTGGGTGAAATGATGATACCATGCCAACTTGGAACCTTTTCAGAGTTCATT
>NW_021231208.1:0-1081 GCF_002162155.2 Triticum dicoccoides | reverse complement strand
TGAAACTTGGTAGGCGACCTACTAACAACATAACAACACCGCATGCCAACTTTCAACCCATTCGGAGAACATTTTTCAGCCACATATAAAATACTATTTCGGACGTGCCGCGAGCGCGTGCAAGTGTGTCTGGGCTCGGAATGGACAACGAACGGAACTAGGGGAACCTGGACGGATGCAAGTTTCGAAAACATGCAGATGCAAAGCGGATGATGACATGGCAAGATGCAACATGCAAGCGAATGACATGGCAACAACAACGAAAAACTGGAAGACACATAGCGCAACGGTCTCGGGCGTCACAAAGTGAACTCGGTGGAGACGAGGGTGTGTTGCTGAAGTTCCCTCCTTTGGGGGAGGTATGTCTCCGCTGGAGAGGTGTGGAGGCACAATGCTCCCCAAGTGTCACTAGGACCACCTTATTCTCCTCATGCCCTCGCACAATGCAAGGTGTCGTGAATTCACTAGTGGTGCCCTTGAAGGCAGCAACCGAGGCCTTTACAAACAAGGTTGGAGCTCTCTCCACAACTTAATTGGAGGCTCACAACACCACCACAAAGCTTCACCACAATGGATTGTGGCTCCGTGGTGACTTCTTCCATCTAGGGTGCCCAAACACCCAAGAGTAACAAGTTGACGATGATGTAGAAGTCGGAGAATGCAAAATGGTTTGGCGGAAGTGTAGATCGGGTAAATCTCCTCCTGTCCCCATAGTATGGTGGAATTTGGATGGTTGGGGAAGGATATCTCAAGCTTTTTAATGGCGAGGAATGGTGGAGAAAATCTTGGGCAAAGATTAGGGTTTGAGAAATGTGGCTGTTGCACAGCCCGCGACCCCGGGCACCCGGAGAAAAGGTGTCCAGGCTCCCGGACACACCCAAGAGAAATTCCTCTCAACCCCGGGCACCCAGACCGAAACAGAGCACCAGCAGCATGGAGGGACAAGCACCCGAGGGTGGCAGAGAGGCCCAAGAGAGGGGTCGGGCACCCTGGGGTGCTAGAGAGGTACTGGAGGACCCCGGGAACCTGGACCTTGGAGGCCCTGGGCACCCGGACGTGGCCGAGCCACTATGCCAACTTT
>NW_021231207.1:0-403 GCF_002162155.2 Triticum dicoccoides | reverse complement strand
CAGTCCGGCTTTTCTTTCCGAACACCGAACCGAGCATGAGGTGCTACTGTCTATGCGGTACTATTTTACATATATCAACGTTCTTACCTCAAAGCCTGTTAGAAGGCTGCTGCAGGCTTCGGTCAGCCCGCTCTTGGCGAGCTGAACCTTTTGAATCACCGCACTCATAAAAGTGCGGTGTTCCTCTTCGATGGAGGCGCCATTGAGCGCCTCCAGCAAGCTATCCGGCGCCTCCGGTTGGATGGAGGTTGCCGGCGTCACGGTCTTGCCCTTCTTACGAAGGGGCCGCCCTCCGGACTCCGGAGCCACTATGGGTTCCGGGGCCGAGTCCGGTGCAAAGTCCGGGAGGTTGTCCTGTGACACCTCCGGGGCCTCCTCCTCCTGGTGGGTCCCATCCCGGGAT
>NW_021231206.1:0-850 GCF_002162155.2 Triticum dicoccoides | reverse complement strand
TTTAAAAATTAGCAATCGTGGTACCAATCTGCACGTGATGCCCGAATTGTGGTACTTCTGTGTAATTAACTCTACAACATTAAGTGAAAGTGTCAGACAACAAAAATCATCAATAGCTCCATTTAATGGTGTATCCTTCTGCATGTGGGGACATGCCATGCTGATGTCCAGGGAGCAGGGGAGACTCAACTACGAGAGGCTGACCCTGGAGGCTTGCAAGGACCTGTTGTTGCAGCGGCCGCCCAAGCTCCGAACCCCTTGTTTGTCATCGAAGGTCAGACATCCATTCTCATCTGAAATTCACTTCACATATGACCTAGCAACAGATTAACAAGTGAAATTGTCAGACAACCGAAAATTAACAATAGCTTCATTCAATGGTGCATCCTTGTGCATGCAGGCACACGCCATGCTGACGTCCATGGAGTGGGGGGTGATGTGTTGGTGCCTGAAGTACGAGAAGCTGACCGTGGAGGTGTGCAAGGACCCGTTGTGGCAGCGGACGCCCAAGCTCCAAACCCATTGTTTGTTGTGGAAGGTCAGACGACCATTCTCATGTGAAGGTCACTTCATATATAACCTATCTACAGACTAATAGTTGCATACCATAAAGAGAGTAAGCTCAGCCTTAGTGGTGTGCAACATCAAGTGAAATTGTCAGACAACCGAACATTAGAAATATCTCCATTTAATGGTGTATCCTTGTGCATGCAGGCACACGATTATTAGCAATGGTCACATGAAACTCATACCCCCATCACAAATCCTGATGCACCTTTTGGGCCAATTGTTAAGTGAAAAATGTGAGACAACTGAAAATTAGCAATAGCTCCATTTTAATGGTGTCACT
>NW_021231205.1:0-456 GCF_002162155.2 Triticum dicoccoides | reverse complement strand
AATGCACTACTCTCGGGGGAGCTATCCTATTTTCTATAAAACACTCATCTTGTGATCCTTATCAAGTGCTTGTTGGTGGAAGGCAATCCGTTTCTTTTTGGTACTTTGTGCCATCATGAAACTTTGTATAGAGTTTGGTTTGTTTGGAACCATCTTCTCTTTTGAGAGTTTGACATCTTTTTTTGCGTGTATAATGGATATTCCTTGATGTATCTTTTAGTGGTATCTTCCAAGTGATGATTTCTCCATTTGGTATCCTATTTTCACTTGGTATTTCTTTTTAATTTGGTATCGGTCCTTGAAAGTATTTAGCATGCATATTTACTTCATGTATTTTCTTTGGCATGCTTTCTTTCTTTAACCCAATATATATGGGAAACTCCACCAAGTCTCAAATTGGATGAGATGCATGAAATTTATTTTTCATATCTATGTGCACATATTTATGTGGATTTT
>NW_021231204.1:0-2048 GCF_002162155.2 Triticum dicoccoides | reverse complement strand
AGTTCGTTCAAGGCCCGGTTGAGAGGGGTGTCCCACTTGGGCCTCATCGGAGAAGTAGGGCTTTCGGCTGCAAGCTTGTGTTGCTTCTCTAGTAGTCTAATCAATTTCCTCGTGATCTACGGCCTGTTTGGAATTTTTTCGAATCCTCAAATTCGAAAAGGAAAAAAAGATATGGTCAAATTTCAGTTTTTTTAAAAAAAATTGGTTAAATTTGGTCAAACTACTTATTCAAGAAGTATTAATGTTACTACATAATTATTCAAGAATATTAGTGTTACTAAATAATTATTCCAATTTTTTGAATTTTGGTCAAACTATGGTCAAACTATGGTCAAACTTATTCAAGAAATATTAGCCTTACTAAATAATTACTGTTTTTTTAGAATAATAGTTTCAAACGAATTTGATTCTTCGGCCATAGCAGCACCCAAATCTTGCAGCTTCCAATCCGCGGCAGGGTCTCGTCGTCCGCTCCCACATGCTGTACTGGAGGAGGCAAATCCTCGTGCCCCGATTTCACACTGGTCAAGCTAACCCTGAAGTGCCCAGCGGGGATCGGCTGGTTGTGGAACGTGCGTTGAGAGGGGTCCATTATCATCCCCTGTCCCACGTCCACCTTCTGGCCTTTGATCAAGTAGAGTATGGTGCACAGGGTTTCTTTCGCCTGCAAACACATATGTCTGTGGTGTAAAACAACCGAAAGGCAACAAAAATTGAATATTATATATATATACATATATATATACATATATGTTGGTGCAACATGTAATTACTGTGACGGCGTCGAGCTCAGCCAAAGACGAAGGCCCACCTAGCGCGCCTGAGACTGAGGACGGGCTGCAATGAGTGGGAGCGGCTGCGAGAGGAGGCCCAGTTGCGTGAGCAAGTGATGGTGCGATGGTGTTGTTGTTCATGGAGTTGCTCCCGACGAAACTGGGCATCGGGAAATCATGTACCGTCTTGTCTGGATTTTCCTTCGCCCAGTTGATGATAACTGGAACCAAGTTAGTAGCAAAATCATTTCTGCAGGCAGTTACAGCTGCATTGACTGCCTGCTGTAGCAACTCATATTTGTCCTCGGCTGCTTTTTTCGTGTCCTCAGCTGCTTTTTTCTCGACCGCAAGCTTCACCTTCGCGTCGATGTCCACCTGACTGAACTTCGTTTTCAGCTTCTTGGCCTCCGGGCCCTCGTTGTAAAACACCTTCCACGTGGCGCCGTCTCTAGCGCCATGCACACGACCATATTGCGGCCGCTGATCCAAAGGGAGTCCCTTGAGTTCGTTCAAGGCCCGGTTGAGAGGGGTGTCCCACTTGGGCCTCATCGGAGAAGTAGGGCTTTCGGCTGCAAGCTTGTGTTGCTTCTCTAGTAGTCTAATCAATTTCCTCGTGATCTACGGCCTGTTTGGAATTTTTTCGAATCCTCAAATTCGAAAAGGAAAAAAAGATATGGTCAAATTTCAGTTTTTTTAAAAAAAATTGGTTAAATTTGGTCAAACTACTTATTCAAGAAGTATTAATGTTACTACATAATTATTCAAGAATATTAGTGTTACTAAATAATTATTCCAATTTTTTGAATTTTGGTCAAACTATGGTCAAACTATGGTCAAACTTATTCAAGAAATATTAGCCTTACTAAATAATTACTGTTTTTTTAGAATAATAGTTTCAAACGAATTTGATTCTTCGGCCATAGCAGCACCCAAATCTTGCAGCTTCCAATCCGCGGCAGGGTCTCGTCGTCCGCTCCCACATGCTGTACTGGAGGAGGCAAATCCTCGTGCCCCGATTTCACACTGGTCAAGCTAACCCTGAAGTGCCCAGCGGGGATCGGCTGGTTGTGGAACGTGCGTTGAGAGGGGTCCATTATCATCCCCTGTCCCACGTCCACCTTCTGGCCTTTGATCAAGTAGAGTATGGTGCACAGGGTTTCTTTCGCCTGCAAACACATATGTCTGTGGTGTAAAACAACCGAAAGGCAACAAAAATTGAATATTATATATATATACATATATATATACATATATGTTGGTGCAACATGTAATTAC
>NW_021231203.1:0-1872 GCF_002162155.2 Triticum dicoccoides | reverse complement strand
GTCGTAGCCCAGGCGTTGGATGTGTCCACGCATGGCCGTTAGATCTGGGCTCCTCCTCTAGTCTTCTCTCCCAAAAACAAATCTGACGACGCCTGCGAAGAACAGGAGCAGCGGCGCCACTGGCATTCTCATGGATGAGTGAACGACCAACCTCGAAGCACCGCCACTTCGCCGCCGGTTACCACCAGTTCGTCGCCGGTCGCCGCTCTCACCTGTGGTTGGTGCCTACCAAGCGTTTCTCACCGGCTTCATGCATGCAACACAGGAGCGCTTGCAGGTTGCAGTAAGAAAATGCCATGGGTCGCAGCTCCGGTTAGCGACGGGGTGCAGCTCCGGTGGTGGCGGTCGCCGGTCGCAGCGCTCCATGGACGAGTTCGCGGTGTACCTTCCTTAGTTTCTGGTTGCGGCAAAACCGCCTGCCAGTCGTAGCAAACACGAACAACGGTTGCAGCAAAAAAGCAGCTCCTATCATTGCCGCTCGCCATTGCCAGCTCGCCGTTCTCTCGTCGAAGCTTTTTCAGAAGCGGGTTGAAGATTTCTCGTAGTGGATTGCAGCTCTACTCCGATTTCCGTCGCCAGTCGCCACCAAAAAGAATGGTGGTAACAAATTATATCGCCGGTCATAGTAAAAAATGACCGCGGTTGCAGCAAAAAATGTGGTCACCGCCGTCGCATGTTTAGCATCACCATTAATGATGTAGCAATTCTCGATGATGGTAGTAGCAAACATTTATGACAGGTGCAACAAAAACATGTCTCGCCGTAGAACCAATGCAGCTCACGTGCTACAGGCTGCAACTTGCCTTGTTGCAGGCTGTAGCAAATTGCAATGATGGTTGTAGCACTTTCACAATACAGGGAGAGGAGAGGGAGGGGTCAAGTTCGAGAACGCCCCTCATGGCAGCACCTAGGGGGAGGGTGTAGCGGCACTATGGGGGATTGTAGCAAAACATGATGATGGTTGTTGCAGTTTCAGAGGTGGAGAGGGAGGAGATCAGGAGAGGGACGGCCAAGCTGGAGAACGCCCCTCCTAGTAGCACTTGGGGTAGGCATGGAGTTGTGCTCTAGCTGGGGAAGAAAAGGAGGAGGGACGAGTGCAGGAGAGAGCTACATAGAAGAGATAAGAGACAAATGCGCCATACAGTGTGTGGGCCAGAAAAACGTATGAGTACGCGAGTGTGCTGTCTTCCTGGTCTTAGGATCCAGTTGGACCGCGTGGCCCGCGCGCGTCCGGCACAACGGTTCAGCCGGCGCGCCGGGTGGAAACGTTTCCCGTTAATCTATGGGTATAACCCCCCCCCTCCCAAAAAAACCTATAGGTATACCAACATATCATCAAGTCACACACAAAAGGTGATCAGCTTGGTAAGCTATCAATGAATTTTTTTTGCAATCAAGTCACGAAAATCTTACGGGTAAAGCAAGTTTTTTAATCCACTTGGCCCCCCAAGGTGAGACTGACACGGATGGGTCGCAACGCTGTATGACACAAGGAGAATGGTATTCAGACTTTAGACAGATGCCGGTCCTTAACATCAAGATAGATTCAACCCGTGTCAGTTTCACCCTTCTTTTCCCTGTCGGCGGTAGCGCACAGGAGGCGCCTATCTTGGTGGACGCCGGCCGATCAGGACAATCCATGTCCTTAGGGCATTTCTAACCGATCACAAATACAACCATAAGGGAGTAAAATTATCGGTTTACTCCCTTACGGTGGACCTAGCCGATCCACTAAAAACGTCAATGGAGTATAATTTTTACTCAAATCCCTATCCTCCTAAGATTTCCCTAAATATACTTCATCGTGCGGCGGCCAAGTAAAACTCCCTCTCACCCTCCCGCGCTGCACTGCCTCCAACCCCGCCGCCGCCA
>NW_021231202.1:0-888 GCF_002162155.2 Triticum dicoccoides | reverse complement strand
ATGATATGCTTGATGAATTGAGTGGCTCTACAATATTCTCCAAAGTTGATTTGCGTAGTGGTTACCATCAAATTCGTACGAAATTGTGTGATGAATGAAAACAGCATTTAAAACTAAGTTTGGTTTATATGAGTGGTTAGTCATGCCTTTTGGGTTAACTAATGCGCCTAGTACTTTCATAAGACTAATGAACGAAGTTTTACGTGCTTTCATTGGATGATTTGTGGTAGTCTATTTTGATGATATACTGATTTAAACCAACTCCGAGAGGTCTAAACCAACTCCGAGAGGTTATTGACCACGCCGGAGCACGATCAACCTGACCACGAGGGTCTGTTTCCTGCGAGCAAACGAAGAACAAGCAAGAAACTGAGATTGCAATCTGGATATTGCGAATATAAGATGAAAGCTTTATTGATCAAGGTGGGGTTCTGTGACGCCTTTGTCTGGTCATATACAGCCCTTAGGGCATCGTTTAGACTTTGGGTTTTGTTTAGATTAAAAGTTCGCCATAGCTGCAACTTCGCGTACTTCGTTTGTGTTCAACGACCAGACAAAGGCGTCACAGAACCCCACCTTGATCAATAAAGCTTTCATCTTATATTCGCAATATCCAGATTGCAATCTCAGTTTCTTGCTTGTTCTTCGTTTGCTCGCAGGAAACAGACCCTCGTGGTCAGGTTGATCGTGCTCCGGCGTGGTCAATAACCTCTCGGAGTTGGTTTAGCGATTGCTAAGGCGCGACGTCCTCGCACGTTCGTAGTCGGATCGTCAAAGTCGACTTCCACCAAAGCGAAATCCACCATCTCATCGAAAGACGGGACACCTTTGCCTCTATCATAAACGCTGCAATTTTTGAAGCAATTCACGTTGATAATATGGTGGAAC
>NW_021231201.1:0-584 GCF_002162155.2 Triticum dicoccoides | reverse complement strand
TTTCCACAAGCTGACAGGTGGCGACAGTTGAAGACTAGCAGCCAGAAGTGCATCCTCCTCCCAAACGTCAGAAGGGCGGCAAGCCCAACTGGTTGCCCGCCTTCTCATACGAACAGACTCTGGATGCACACTACAAGTTTAACAGCGGCGCGAAGCCGTCCAACCACACCACTCGGAAGTTCCACTGGTTCTCCAGGATCGCCAAGGGCGACAAACTCCAGCCTCCTCCGCCTGCCGGCCCTCTGCCTCCTCCTCCCCAGCAGCCGGCGGTTCGGCCGGTCGGCGTAGTACAAGATGAATATCCTGAAGAGCATGGAGCTTATGTCGTGTTCACCAGCATGGCTGACGATAAGCACAACAGACGGCAGCGGCAACAAGAAGTACATGTGGTGGCGTCAGAGACCCCCGAGTTCATGCATTGGTCTGAGAGGCCGATCAGTTGGAGCAGAGCTGACCACCCAGAGGTGATGCCCTCTCCTGGTTCTTATGCCCTGGTCTTGGATGGCACCTTCGTAGTAGAGAGGCGGGCTTCTCGCTTCTCCCGAGTTCTGGTAGATGGCAGCAGCAGCATCAACATCCTATAC
>NW_021231200.1:0-2141 GCF_002162155.2 Triticum dicoccoides | reverse complement strand
TTATTTAAACATGGAATCTACAGTTGAGTAAACATGGGCATCTGCATTTCAACAAACATGGCAGATGCATCTTATTTAAACATGGCAACTGCATTTTATTAATCATGGCAACTACAGTTGGGTGAACATGGCAATTGCATTTCAGCAAACATGGCAGAAGCATTTTAGTAAACATGGCAATTGCATTTTCAGTAGACATGGCAACAACATAACATTTTCCATTTGATACTAGCATTTGCACACCAACATGCCCAGTGGAAGTACATTGCATTAAACATGGCAACTGTATTTCATTGAACATTGAAACTGCATCCGGGTAAGCATGACAAACAGAATTTCTATTGAATATGACAACTGCATCTGAGTAAGAATGGCAAATAGTACGTTATTAAACATGGCAATCGCAAAATCATGGCAACTGCATCGCACTCTACAAGGCACATACTGACTTGGTGCTTTTTCTGCAAATAAGACTGTAATGCAACTGACTTACTTGTTAAAGATCTTGTTGGTGTATATCTTGCTCATTTGCCTCTCCATCGGTAAGTACGTTAGCAATTTTGGCTGCTTTAGCGCGGTGTTCGCTTCTTGCTGTAGCTCAGATCCCAAAAAATTTTGTTGCAAAGCTGTGTACTGCTTGGCAAACTGTAGCAATGAGTTGCCAGGACTGACGTACCGCTTCAAAACAGCATTGAATCCCTCGCTGCGCTGCGTACTCTGCAGAAAGGGGAAGAAGCACTGCATGAAGTAGGCCGGCACCCAGTACATTCGCTTCTCCCACAGGCTTACAAGAGTCTCGTTGTCTTGGACTTGGTGTGTTTCAGTCATGGCCACCCAGCTCCTTTCAAACTCCTCCACCGTCAAGCTGTGGTCCACGCACAGCTCGAATGCCTTGTGCAGCTCTGGACGGTCAGCAAAGAACGGTCCTAGCGTCTCCTCAGCCTTCTTTATAATGTGCCAGCTGTAGTGCCTGTGCACTGCCAACAGAAAGACCTCCTCTATGCCTGCACGCATGCTGAAATCCTGGTCCGTTATTATGTTCATCGGAGCAAGTCCATCCATGCACTCCAAGAAGGTCTTGAACAGCCAAACGTACCCATCCGTGTCTTCGTTCTGGACGAGCCCGCAACCGAACTGCAACGACTGATTGTGGTTATTTATCCCTATGAACGGAGCGCACGGCATCTTGTACATGTTGGTGAGGTACGTCGCGTCGAATGAAATGCAATCTCGGAAATGTTTGTAGGCTCTCCTTGCAGCACCATCCACCCAATACATGTTCCTGACACGGTCCTCATCGTCCAACCTTATCCTGTAGAAGAAATCTGGATCTTCTTTGGCTTTCTCATCGAAGTAGACAATTGTGGCCTCTATGTCTGCCAACTTACTCTCTCTACGGTACCTGGCCTGTAGGTTTGTGACGTTAGCTGGTATGTACGGCATGCTACTCAGAGTCCTCTTTTTGCTGTGGATGAGAGATAGTATTTGCACCATTCTCGATGGACCGACGTTACAATCATGTAGCAGCTTTACGAATTGCCTTTCGACGGGGGTGAACCCTTTGTGGGCGGTCAGAAATTTCACCAGGTCGAACTTCTTTATCAGTTGGTGGTTGTGCTCGTCAAAATACTCATTGACCACCCACTGTGCTCCATCTATGTTTAGCTTACACCGGACAGGGCAATGAGTCTTCTGAATGATACCGCTCTTTCGTTCCGGAACGACAGGCGCATCGCCTTTCCCCTTCTTGTTCCTGCGTGCCTTGTGGCACCTCATCTCACCTCTGCTGTACTCGTTAGTTTTCTTAATTTTTCTATGGTACTCGGTGTTGACCGCAAATCCATGGAATTTTGCATATGTCTGGTAGTATTCCTTTGCTGCTTCGAATGACTCAAATCTCTGCCCAATGTACGGTGGCTGAGGCACCACGATCTCTGATTGCCCACCATCTTCATCCCCTTGCGCGTCGTCGTCAGTTTCATCATTCACTTCAGTATGGGCGGCAGTCCCATGTACCTGAGTGTTGCCAGTGCTTGTGTTCAAAGGGGTGCTTGCCGGCATTGCTGGAATGATTGCCATTCCCGACTCTGACTCGAAGTTGTTTGCGGCATGTTTGTCTGCTTGCTGGTGGAACGTGTCTT
>NW_021231199.1:0-1163 GCF_002162155.2 Triticum dicoccoides | reverse complement strand
CAAAGCTATCTGGCCGAGTGACTCGGCCTTCTTCCCTGGTATAACTCCATGGAAGCTCATGTTACTAGTGCTCAGTCGGGACATCGGAATGCCCATACCTTTCAATGTGTCTGCATACAATAAGTTCAGCCCACTTCCACCATCCATCAGCACCTTTGTCAGTCGAGTGCCTTCGACAACTGGATCGACCACCAAAGCTTGCCTCCCGGGGGTGGCAATATGAGTCGGGTGATCAGATTGGTCGAATGTGATGGGTGTTTGAGACCACTTCAGATAATTTGCCTTTGCTGGGGCAACCATGTTCACCTCTCGGTTAATCACTTTCAGTCGACTTCTGCTTTCCACATCTGCAAAGATCATCAGAGTGGAGTTGATATGCGGATATCCTCCCTCACTGTCCTCTTTGTCTTCGGCCTTGTCCGACTCCTTCTCCTTGTCCTTAGACTGTTTTCCCTGAAACTGCTGGATCAAGAGTCGACATTGGCGAGTGGTGTGCTTTGGGTAAATGATATTCCCCTCTTCATCTTTCTTCGTGTGAATGTGACACGGCATATCCATCACGTCATTCCCTTCTTTATCCTTTACCTTCTTGGGGTTCCAGGATCCTTTTGGTTTCCCCTTAAACTTTCCTTGAGTCACGGCCAGAGCCTCTCCAGGAGCTGCCGGTTCAGCCTTCCGCTTCTATTTCCGACTGGTGTTTCCTTTTTCCGACTGACTCGGCTTGTGCTTGCCGCTTCGGAGTCGGTCTTCTTCTTCGCCGTTGGCGTACTTGGTAGCAATCTCCATCATCCGACTCAAGGTCATGTCACCGGTTCGACCAAATTTCAAACTCAGTTCTCTGTTCTTGACGCCGTCTTTGAAGGCGCATACTGCCTGATGATCAGAGACATTTTCCACAGTGTGGTGCAAAGTGATCCACCTCTGAATATACTCTCTGAGAGTCTCATTAGTTTTCTGCACGCAGACTTGCAACTCTGTCAATCCCGCTGGTCGCTTGCAAGTCCCTTCAAACGTTCTGACGAACACTCGGGACAGATCTTCCCAAGTGTAAATGCTGCTAGGAGGTAATTGAGTCAACCATGCCCTGGCAGAACCTTCCAACATGAGGGGCAAATGCTTCATGGCCACCTCGTCGTTCCCACCACCGATCTGAACTGCCACTC
>NW_021231198.1:0-3969 GCF_002162155.2 Triticum dicoccoides | reverse complement strand
CTCTCTCTCTCTCTCTCTGCCGAAATTAGGTCTTTCGGCAGATCGAAGCTAGGCGCAGATCGACGAGGAGGAGAACGACGCCCTCAACCCCGGCGACCCCGACCCCAATCCCAAGCCGGAGGTGCGCCACCCCCTCTTCCCTCCCTCTTCATATGTCAGCACATAATGATGCAAGGGGGAGTGTTCATAATGTGGTTGTTAAAGTGTTCATAATGATGCAATGGGGAGTGGAGCTGTTAGATTGGTTGTTGATCTTTTTTGCATCAGTTGGGCAGCAATGTTCATGATTGTGTATATGTCAACAGCAACAAAGTCTATGATGATTGTTTCAGCTTCTAAGAGTGCTCATAATGTGGCTGTTAAAATGGTTGTTAGAGTGCTGAAATGCTTGCTGTTAAAAAAGTGACCTATGTTTTGCCAAAAATGTTGATTCATTTCCATTCCGGCAAATTTCAGGCGCTTTGTATGTGCACTTTCTAGCAAAGGTCATGCCGAAATTTTCCGTGAATTTCGGCATGACTTGTGCTAGAAAGTTGGACATATCCAGTGCTTGAGATTTGTCGCAGCGGGAATGAAACAACATTTTTGGCAAAACAAAGGTTACTTTTTTTGTCATTATTCACTTTATTATATAAAGCTCGATAATTTGCGGTGAACCCTTAGAAACATGACCGACACTGATGAGGCCGGAGGTTCTCAGTCCCAATTAGGTCGACCACACGCCTACCTCGACTTTATGGCGGATCAGGAGAGACAGCAAGCTTGGTGTCCGGACCGCCTTGTCATGACGGATGACGACGGTGGTGGCGCCGGCGCCGACACTGATGCCACCAATGACATCGGCACTAAGACTGGCGCTGATGATGTTCCTAACTACAGCACGGAAGGTGGACCTCCCAAGCCAATGAGGGAAAGAAGGAAAAGAGGACATGACGCCCAAATCAGCTTGACACCGGAAGACTGGTGGTCACGGCGGTGCACCCTGGCGAGTTCGAGCCAATAGAGCCGCGAGAAGTGGCAGCGTGTTACGGAAACAAACTAGCATGCATCCTACGGGAGACGGCTAACGTCAACACCACAGAAATACGGAAGAATGAACATTTGAAGAAGCTACTTCTAACTAGGTTGCACACAAGATTCCTGTCCCCCGGTCGGAATGACGATGTCGACCCATGGGATGATGATGGCATGAAAAAAAATCAACAACAAAGCCCTAGGGAAGTTCAGCAATGCATTGAGCGCTTGGAAAACTAGGGTGAAAAGGGCGATTCAAGTAGACCATGAAACCTATGCCGATATTGTTGCAGACAATCCGAAAATTACGATAGAGGACTTTGAAAGGTTCAAGGATACTTGCAATGAAGAAGCTGCCAAGGCCAGGTCGGAGAGAGGCAAGCAGCTGCAGGCAAAGAACATGGGGAACCACCACCTTGGAAGTCGTGGTTACACGGGAAAGCGGCCCGTGTGGGCTAAGGAGGACGCATAACATGAACGTTAGGGGATCCCAGACCCATTGGCTGAGTTCACCGACCAGCAGGAGCACGACTTCATCAGGGCCCGATTCTCGTGGGACCCCAAGAAAAAGATTTTTTTCACCGACGGGCCGACTAGGAAATTCATGAGAATACTGGTAATTATCCTTTTACCACCTTACATATTAGGTTCTGATCAATTGAGTCTACTACATTCTAGTCGCATTTGTAAATGATTCATGGTCCATTTTGCAGATAGACCAACATAAGCTTGCGGTCGAGAGCGACTCGTCGACTCGTCGACTCAGTCGACTCAGTCATCGGCGAAGTACAAGTGGGACACTCCTTTCAACCGGGCCATGAACATAATGATGGGACACCCGCCCGGCCAGCAGCCACAATATGGACGTGTGCACGGCGCCGGGGTTGGCGCCACATGGAAGTACTATTATAACAAGGACCCCGAGGCCAAAAGCAAGAGAAAGAAGTTCAGTCAAGTGACTATCAATGAGAAGGTGGAGCGGGCGATGGAGAAAGCAAAAGCTGAGATAATCGCTGCCTGTAGAGATGATATGGTGGCTGCCTTTACAAGCTTGATTCCAACAGTGGTCACATGGGTGCAACAAAATCCAAATGCGCCACCAAGTGATTTTCCCATGCCTAGCTTCACCGGGAGCAACTCAATGAACACCGCACCCATATCCATACCTAGTATGGCAACCGCACCCGCACCTCCTCCAGCACCTGCTCCTGCACCCAGCTCTCACAGCAGCCCTAGCTCCGTCTCTGGCTTGAATGTCGGGCCGTCGACATTGGCTGAGCTAGACGCCCTCACAGTAAATACGTGTCACACCTTCATCAACTCAACTAATTAATTAATCTTCTTTTTGGATCTTTTTGGATCTCTGACGCTGCACGTATATGTCTTTGTAGGCTTACTCCACTCCGTGTACCCTCCTTTACAACATGAAGGGCGGGTTGGTGGATGTGGGGAAGGGTACTATAGTGAAGCCTAATGATCAATTGTTTCACCGCTGGCAGATGCCTGATAATGCCTTAAGGGTCTCCGTGGCGAGTGTGAAAGCAGGCTACGAGGGTCTCCCTCGTCCGATACAAACCGATGGAGAGGATGACGAGACCCCCACGCAGCTTTACCAATGCAAAAATTGGCCGATCCTATGGCCGAAAAATCTTCTTCGTGTCGAGGTGGTCGGGAGCACAACAACGGGACCTCAGGAAGGTATGACCACAACCCCTCCTACACAAGTACAACCATCGTCTGTGCTGCTTGCTGAGATTGAGAGACATAAGGAAGGAGGGCCAACCGTTCCGGCAAATGATGCCTTCTGCCCCATGGAAGAGGATAGGGATCATGACATGGAGGAGGCCGATGACCTTGACCAGTATTTCAATACTGCCTTTGACAACGAAGTAACAATGAGTCAACCATATGAATATGAGATGCATGTACCAGAGCCGGAACATCCTCGGGGGTGCAAGAAGTCTTTGTTCATGCAATCCTTGCAGGACACGCCTCCAAATGCTGGTTCCACCCAAGCTCAACTACTTAGCCAGAGTCGTCCAATGCTGACCCCGACAACACTAGGGGTGGTGCTCAGGGAGGGTCTGACAGACCCACCAGCACCTCAGCCCACCAAGAAGAAGCAGAGGAAGAGACCGACGGCAAGAAAATCCAATAAAGCTGGCAATGTTGGTTCTAGCAGCCAGCTGCCTTCGACCAAGGTTGACAGTGTACCGATGAAACATGCGCCATTAAACCATGTCGCGGGAGAGCCAATGGTACCAGCGAATGCACAAGCTGCCATAACAGGGGATCTCAGGAGACTCCATGACCATGTGCTTTCGACAGAGAGAAGCCTCCTCGCCTTGGATGATCCAGGATACCCACTTTATACGGTTCATGTGCCGAGCAGTTGCAAGATGTACGTCCACACAAGCCTCGTAGACCTCTTCTTCCTGAGGTTTGATTACATCTCCTAGATGTTTCAAATGAGGACACTCGATTTTACCTTCGTCCTCCTGTATGCGCTGCACATGAACTACATCGTTAGGAGAGAGCAAGTCACCGGTCTTGCGGTCGCGGATCCATACTACATGCATGAGGGCTTCTTGTCAATCAACGACGCCAACCGTCAATATGCGAGTCAGTACATCGAAGAATTCTTGGTCAGCAATAAGGACAAAGAAACGATTCTCCTACCTTATCATCCCGGGTAAGTCATCCGCGGTTAGCGCTATAACACATACATGCATTTCAATAGTTACTTTGCACGCATGGAGGCTAACTTGATCGTGTATTTTGCGCAGCGGGGTGTGTCGTGCCGTTCTCATCGTTCTTTACCCGCGTTACTCCCGCGCTCTAAATTTGGACCCATCGAAGAACATAGAGAAGAAAGATTACACACACGTAAAGCATGTTCTAGACAGAGCTATGCTGGGCTTCAGCATGCGGGGTGGCTACATCCAATGCAAAAAA
>NW_021231197.1:0-404 GCF_002162155.2 Triticum dicoccoides | reverse complement strand
CCGAGATCTAGAATGGCACCGGAGGGAAAACGGAAGAGAAAGAGAAGAGGTAAAACTAAGTTGCTCCTTTGACAAATGAGTGAAACCAAAGAGCCTTGAAAAGGTTAAGCCATATCGAGAAAAGAATACAATGGAGACAAATGAAGTTGAAAGCACTCCGGTAGGAAAGAGGAAACAAGGAATTACAAATTCGGACAGCACTCCGGTTAAATGGATAAACACGAAAAGAGCATGATCCAAGATGATGAGAGAAAAGAGCAACATCGTAATGACTCCGGAACAAAAGAATAGAAGATAGAAAATTGAAATAGGAGAATGGAGAAGAAAATGTCAACTTCTGCCACAAAAGAGCTTGAAAAGGCATCTTCGGAAGAAGGGTCGAACGGAGTTGTTGGAAACACAAC
>NW_021231196.1:0-1934 GCF_002162155.2 Triticum dicoccoides | reverse complement strand
CAGGCTGCTTTTATCGCCGCCATGAACAATTTCACCCTCAACAACGAAGGTACGGATTGGATTTTCGATTCTGGTGCATCTACGCATATGTCTTCAACTCTGAATTTTTTGCCAGCTTGTTTCCCTTCTTCTTTTTCTTCCATTACCATTGGTGATGGTTCTACTATTCCTGTTTCTTGCACCGGTGATTCTTACATCCCCTATTCTTCCAAAAAATTTCTCTTACGTAATATTCTTGTAGTTCCATCCTTAATTACTAATCTTATCTCCGTTCGTCAGTTTACCATTGATAATCAAGTTATTGTGGCCTTTGACCCTTTTGGTTTATCTGTGAAGGATCTGACAACGGGGGAGGTTCTAGCTCGGTACAATAGCACCGGTGATCTTTATCCACTTCATGGCGCCCCCACTTCCACTCCTCGTGCCATGCTTGCATCAGTTCATCTATGGCATCGTCGGCTTGGCCATCCTAATAAAGCTACACTGTCATCATTGTTACAGGAATTTAGTATCCCTAGTTCTAGTGTCCCTCATGATTCCTCTCTTTGTAATGCCTGTCAATGTGGCAAACATGTTAGATTACCTTTTGGTACATCCTCTACTATTAGTACTTTTCCTTTTGAATTGCTACATTGTGATCTATGGACATCTCCAATTCCTAGTGTTTCTGGTTACAAATACTATCTTGTAATTCTTGATGATTATTCCCATTATGTTTGGACCTTTCCTCTCCGAGCCAAGTCCGATGTACACCCAATTTTTCTCAATTTTTCGTCAGTATGTTCTCACCCACTTTGGTCTTCCCATACGCTTTATTCAATGTGACAATGGACGTGAATTTGATAATACTCGCAATCGCACTTTCTTTCTTTCTCACGTCATCCTTCTTAGCTTTTCTTGCCCCTATACATCTCCTCAAAATGGCAAAGCAGAACGATCTCTTTGTTCCATCAATGATATTCTTCGCACCTTGCTTATTCAAGCTTCTCTTCCTCCCCGTTTTTGGGTTGAAGCATTACGCACTGCCACACTTCTTCTCAATATTAGACCAACTAAAACATGTCCTCTCTACACTCCCTTTCAATCCCTCTTTCTTTCCCATCCCGACTATCTTTCTCTTCGCGTTTTTGGTTGTCTCTGTTTTCCCAACATCACTTCTACAACTTCTCATAAGCTAGAACCTCGCTCTTTACCCTGCATTTATCTTGGTCTCTCCGATGATCATAAGGGCTCTCGCTGCTTTCATCCCTCCTCCGGTCGTGTCATTATTTCTCATCACATCGTCTTTGACGAATATACTTTTCCCTACGCTGCCACACAAACATCCTCTACCACCCAACCTTCCTCTGTTCGTTCTTCATCTCCTCTCCTCCCTTGTCTAGCTCCTACCCCTATTGTCCCGGAGCAACAATCACCACCACAGCAGCCTTCCACACCGCCCACTTCTCCTTCACCACAGCCTTCCACGCCCACCACTCCTCCTTTGACAGCAGCTTCCTCTCCTCCCACGCCTATATCCCCAATTACTGCCTCTCCATCCTCCACTTCTTCCTCCACACCGCCTCTTCCATCTAAAGCCGTTCCTATCATACCTCCAGTCAATGATCATGTCATGTGCACTTGTGGTAAGCGTGGCTTTCACCTCCCTACACGACGTCTTAACCTCACTGCCGTTCCCACTATCTCCCCTATTCCTACATCTTATAAACGTGCTCTTCTCGATCCTCTTTGGCACTCTGCTATGCGTGATGAGTTTCATGCTCTTCAGGAAAATAACACCTGGACTCTCGTTCCCAAACCACCTGGTGTCAATGTTGTTTCCGGGAAATGGGTTTTCCATCACAAATTTCAGGCTGATGGTACTCTAGCTCGTTATAAAGCTCGTTGGGTTTGTCGTGGGTTTTCTCAGCAACACGGTGTTGATTTTGATGAGA
>NW_021231195.1:0-1012 GCF_002162155.2 Triticum dicoccoides | reverse complement strand
AAGCAGGTACTCTGCCACTTCGTTTTCAGTAGGCAGGGGTGGGGCTTGCTGGGTAACGGGCGGCGTGGCAGGGGAGGAAGTATCCATCTACTCGACTGCTGCTTAGACCGATGGTGCCGTGCGATGAGATCGGTCTGAGGAGAAAGATTAGCTTGAGCGGAGATGGGCTAGAGCTGGTGTACGGGACGTGGCCTATGCCGTTTATACAACAGTGGTGTAGTAAATGTTTGCCTGAGTTGGCAAGGTGGACAGCGCACATCTGGTCAGCCTATCATAAATTGAGAAATTGGGTAGCGTTTCTTGCCTCTTTTAGGCTTCAGATATTTTATATCAAACTTTAAGGACTACTATTTCTTACAGGCCCGTATTTGAGGGTGTGGAACAGGGGGTCCAAATGACTGTCCAAATGTTAGGGCTCCAAATGATTGTCTAAGGGCATCTCTAGTCGGTCCCTCAAAATTTAGGCCCTTAGGTCATGTCCAAAACGGATCTTCAAATCTCCCACAATCATCCAGACTCTGGACCGAGCTGTCCGAACGCAACTTGCTATCCAACGGCATCCTGCATCGGTTCACGGACCAGTCCGGATGTCCGTTTTTCCGTAGACCAAAAGCAAACTAGGATGCTTTGCGGGAGTCTGGACACCAGCCATGTAGGACTCTGACACCCCCGCCCATCCAAAACCCAGCCCAGACCCCGTGTCTTCATCCTTCCCACTTTATCTGCATCCGCTTTCTCTGTTGCCTGCGCCGATGCTCTACCACTCGATCGTCTGCCAAGCCCCTACCAGAACTCCGCAACCTCCATGACATCCACCACTACACCAGGCCTCCACGTCTCCTGTCCTCTGCCGCCAATCCACACCTCTTGTTCGCCTACCATGTGGTACCACATCCGCCCCTATAGAAGTCACCACGCCCTGCAAGTGTTTGGTGAAATGCTCGTGCTAATTTCCTTGTCCCTTCTTTATACAGTAATGGATTCGGACATGGAGTACATATACGAGCGCTAC
>NW_021231194.1:0-730 GCF_002162155.2 Triticum dicoccoides | reverse complement strand
ATGACCGACACATAGACGCGTCCCAGGGTTCGTTAATCGTGGTAATCACTCTGGAACCCCAAAATAGTTAGTAATAGTCCATGAAACGGGCCAGAATCGGCCAAAACTGTCAATGTTGATGACCAACACGTAGACGCATCCCAGGGTTTGTTAATCGTGGTAATCCCTCCGGGAACCCAAAACAGTGAGTAATAGTCCATGAAACGGGCCAGAATCGGCCAAAACTGCGATTGTTGATAACTGACACGTAAATGCATTCCAGGGTTTGTTAATCGTGGAAATCACTCTGGGACCCCAAAACAGTGAGTAATACTCCATGAAACGGGCCAGAATCGACCAAAACTGGCAGTGTTGATGACTGAAACGTAAACGCATCCCAGGTTTTGTTAATCATGGAAATCACTCTGGGACCCCAAAACAGTGAGTAATAGTCCATGAAACAGACCAGAATCGGCCAAAACTGCCAGTGTTGGTGACCGACACGTAGACGCATCCCAGGGTTTGTTTATCATGGTAATCACTCCGGGACCCCAAAACAGTGAGTAATAGTCCATGAAACGGGCTAGAATCGGCCAAAACTGCCAGTGTTGATGACCGACATGTAAGCGCACCCTTGGGTTGATTAACTATGGAAATCGCTTTGGGACCCCAAAACGGTGAGTAATAATCCAAGAAATGGGCCAGAATCGGCAAAAACTGCCAGTGTTGATGACCGACACGTAGACGCGTC
>NW_021231193.1:0-606 GCF_002162155.2 Triticum dicoccoides | reverse complement strand
GTTTGTCCAGTTTGTACACGAAGTGCGTCCAGTTTTTGCCGTGACCCTCTCTACTCTTTCGCACATGCTATGCGGGTCAAATGATGATACCATTCCAAGTTTCAACATTTTCAGAATTCATTTTGTAGTGATTTTCAATTTCACGGTCATTTAGCTCTCTAAACAATTAGGTAAATGACCGAAAAACATCAGATGATGTCAGAACATGTTGGAAATTGATGACATCGCTTTGAATGCTACATACTGAACACAAAAGAAGTACGGAGTTCAAATAAGTTTAAAAAACATTGAAGTGCTCGTGTAACAGATGAGTTCTCGTCAGAAACCCTGATACTCCGAAAGAGTTTGTCCAGTTTGTACACGAAGTGCGTCCAGTTTTTGCCGTGACCCTCTCTACTCTTTCGCACATGCTATGGGGGTGAAATGATGATACCATGCCAAGTTTCAACATTTCCAGAATTCATTTTGTAGTGATTTTCAATTTCACAGTCATTTAGCTCTCTAAACAATTAGGTAAATGACCGAAAAACAACAAATGATGTCAGAACATGTTGGAAATTGATGATGTCGCTTTGAATGCAGCATACTGAACACAAAAGAAGTCCG
>NW_021231192.1:0-1084 GCF_002162155.2 Triticum dicoccoides | reverse complement strand
GAAACAGTTTTTTTTATTAGTTCCAAAACTGTAGAAGCCACGTGGACATATTTATTAACATATGTGGATATTTTATGTCACCTATATAAAAAAGTCATAGCGCATGAAACAGATTTCAAAATTATTTTGTATGAAATATTTGTGTAAATATGAGATTTCATAAATTTGATTACAAATCTCATTTTTCAAGTTAAAATCTATAGATCATAAATGGTAGTTGCCTAGTTGGCCTCTTTCTTCATCATGTGTTGCAGAGGTGATATCACAGGTTATGTTCAATAGATTTGGATGGCTGTTTATAGCAATATGATTTGAGCTGCATAGATGTAGCATTTCATTCAAGTTACGGTTGTCACATCCTTGTTTGATGAACCTTTTATTTTATATTCACATTTTTAAGAGTTGATATGTTGCAATAAAAAATGGTTGCGATGTATATAAACCGATGTAGATAGGCCAGGAGCTTCTCTTATTCTCGAAAAAAAGAAAAAGAATTTGAAATTAATCATAAAATAGTCTGGATATATAGGGTATACAGCTATGGTACATGAAGCACATGCGTTTACTTTGATCAATGGTGTTCAACTTTTGTTCATTCATTAATTCAGTTTTGATAATGTACAACATATCCGGAGGAATTGTTAGATTCCACGAAGCTACCTCCAAAATCCATCTCTCTATCATATATGTTCCACCGTATATTCCTCATGCAAATCACACGTAGTAACAACCGATTCACCATTTTTTGCATCAGGGGACGGCTATACCAAGATGCTGGATCATGCTTAGTTCACGGTCATTTGTCATATACATGGCTATACAACAATATGCTCCTTGAAGTTTCCTTCATACACTCGCACATAGGGTAACTAAGCGTGGATGCTATAAAAAAGTGTGGCTTTTATATACAGCTTTGGATCAGTATCAACAAATACGCCAGCGCCTGCAACTTTTTCACCATTTCATCGGTGCAATGCAAATGCCATGGCGGCAGCCAACACAGGCACTGATGGCACGGAAGCAGCTCAAGGTGCTCCATGCCCTCGACATTGCAACGACGCAGGTGTACCACTTCACTGCCATC
>NW_021231191.1:0-2917 GCF_002162155.2 Triticum dicoccoides | reverse complement strand
TTGTTTAAACTTTGTGCAGGAGTTGCAGAACTATGACTTATATAAATGCTTAAGTCCAAGCTCATCATTAAAATTGATGCTTCAAAATGATTATTTGTTCTGGATTTTCTTAAAGGCTATAAGCCACTGGGTTATAAAAATTCCGGCTTACAATGGAGGTGTATTAAATCGCCATCGGCCAAGACCCGCACGGTATTTAAACTCCGGATTTACTTGCCAATAGATAAGTCCCGAGTCGCTGCAGGCTTACGACCCGACAATTGGGGGCTACATTATTCAAGTTGAGGTTACATCAAATATGCAAGTCCCATGTCACTGCCAGCATGCACCATGTCACTTGGGGGCTAATGCAAAGTCATTTTTTGCTCATCTTATTGAAGACCCGACTCATCACATTGTAATGAGCTGGCCCTTGGGGGCTACCAATGGCTCCTGTCAAAAGTTCAAGGTACACAAGTCTTAATCCATTATATTGAAAGGTCCACTACTCAATTGGTAAAGCACAAAGATCTTAACCTTGTGGACGTGGGTTCAAGTCCCATGATGGGGGTTACATCATATGATGTTCTTTTCAAAGAAGTATAGATAAAGTCCTAGCTCAATATTATCATACTGGGCCGGCCCTTGGGGGCTACACTAGTTGAAATTTTACGAGCATAAGGCAATTTACAAGTCCCAGGTTGCTGCAAGCATGATAACCCGACACTTGGGGGCTACATATGTGGAAAATTCAGTTTATGACTAATGACTGAGATGAATAACCCGGATTTCTTCTCATAAGACTTGGGTGCTACATGTATTATGCATATAAAGGAGGAAAATCGTCAAATTCTCAGTTTTGAGCAAACCAGGAAGATCAATTACATGACCCGATGTCAGCAACAATTATGACTCCGCACATCTACTTATAACCGGACAATTTTGGCAATCATAAATCAGCAAGATCTACATCTTTAAGCCGGCTGAATATCAGTTGAATATTTCAAGACCGATATTTTTGTCAAGTCAGAACATTGAAGGCCGACTCAAATGGATTATTTCTTATAATATTTCTCTACAAGAGCCAATGTCAGCAAATTGGTTATGAAGCTGGCCTATTGACCAGATTTTTTAGAGGAAGTGCCTGGATTTTTTGCATTAACAAAGTTGAAACATATCTGTTAAGGAGATTTGTTATGAATTCATGGGGGTGTATCAAGAATGAAATGACAAGGACTTAAAGATGATCAGGTGCCGGCTTACAAGAATTTTTATCCCGGAGCACAACCTGTCAAAGTTGTTCTGGTGTTTATTTTGCAGGATCAGTTTAACATGGATAAATACAAATTAAACCGGGGGCTAATGTAGGTGATATACCTCGCGGTATGACCCGGCCGGACTTGGCGACTCACCAGAGACCAGGCTGGAGCTTGGCGACTCATTGGCGATCCGCCCGGACATGGCGGTTTACATGTAACCCGCCTGGACATTGTGACTCACTGGGCCGGCTTAAGAGGAAAGCATAAGGAATATTCCCTTACAAAGGAAGCAAGACTAGGACTCCACTTGTAATTGAGTAATCCTAATCCTATTATGACTAGTCATGTAACCCGCCCCTTCAACTTATATAAGGAAGGGAACGACACCCCAAAGAGGTACAAGCAAGAAAAAAATCGCTAAGGCTAGACACAACTAGAGGAAAGCCAGTTATGCAGCGTCTCCCTCATGAGCATAACGAGACCTAGCCACAAACAGCATGTAGGGCTTTTACCAAACGATGTTTCCCGCGGCCCGAAGCTATCTATGTCCTTGTCTATGTTGCGTCCCTCGATTCCTCCCAACCCCTCTCAAGGTACCACATAGATGTGTTGGCCTCACGACTAACTCCTCACACTAAGGACATCTGTCGTGACAATTCCACGACAGAGTGGCAAGAGCCTAAGCTTGGGGATGCCCAAGGCACCCCAAGGTAATATTGAAGGACAACCAAGCAACTAAGATTGGGGAAGCCCTGGAAGGCATACCCTCTTTCTTCTAACGACCATTGGTAATTTTATTACTTCGAGCTATATTTTTATTCGTCACATGATATGTGTTTTTCTTGGAGCCTCGTGCATAATATGTGTTTTTCCTTTGATTTATTTTTAGTTTGTCACAATCATCTTTTGTGGACATACCTATTTGTGAGAGCCACATATTTCTCATGATTTGTTAGAATGCTCTGTGTGCTTCATTTAAATTTTTTGAGCAAGGAAGTTGCTCTAGTGCGTCACTTAAATCTTTTTGAGCACAACAATGATTATATTCTAGAGAAATACATGCACTCTCATGCTTCTCTTATATTATTTTGAGGGTTGGTAAGATTATATTTTTTTAAGAAATACATGAAATCTCATGCTTCACTTCTTTCTTTTTTAGGGTTGATATGATTATATTTTGAAGAAATATTGCTTCACTTCTATCCCCACAGACTCTACACCGACACATCAAACACCACATGGACCTATAACGAGCTCGAGTCCGCGCTATCGAAACCAAGGTGAACTTACTCCTACTCGAGATCGATATGGATATTGAATGGAACATGGATGCGGCCTCAACAAAAAATGTTGTGTGTCATTAGGTACGAAGACGAAAACCACCAAGTAGCCGAGGGACACCCCGGAGAATTAGGATAAGCAACCCAAGGCCAGGAAAAAGAGGGAGGAGACGAACAAGTTCAATACAGCACCTCCCAGGCGACCCCGTGCCCCCGCCAAGACCTCGTGCGCATGAGCCTCCCAGAAGGCAAGTATAACTGAGATGCGCATCACCGTGCGCACAACCTCCAGATCCCGTGCGCACGGGCCTTGGCAACTGTAGACCCTGTGTGGAAGGGATTGTACCATGCACATGGGCCTAACTTACCCCATGCACACGGGCCTCCCAGGTTTCGGCC
>NW_021231190.1:0-7986 GCF_002162155.2 Triticum dicoccoides | reverse complement strand
AAGAAGTAGAAGAAGAAGAAGAAGAATAAGAAGAAGAAGAAGAAGAAGAAGAAGAAGAAGAAGAAGAAGAAGAAGAAGAAGAAAATAAGAACAAGAAAAAGAATATGAAGAATAAGAATAAGAATAAGAAGAAGAAGAAGAAGAAGAAGAAGAAGAAGAAGAAGAAGAAGAAGAAGAAGAAGAAGAAGAAGAAGAAGAAGAAGAAGAATAAGTGTGACGCCCCCGATTCAATCGTACACTAATCATGCATGCAAATATGTACGATCAAGATCAGGGACTCACGGGAAGATATCACAACACAACTCTACAAATAAAATAAGTCATACAAGCATCATAATACAAGCCAGGGGCCTCGAGGGCTCGAATACAAGTGCTCGATCATAGACGAGTCAGCGGAAGCAACAATATCTGAGTACAGACATAAGTTAAACAAGTTTGCCTTAAGAAGGCTAGCAAAAACTGGGATACAGATCGAAAGAGGCGCAGGCCTCCTGCCTGGGATCCTCCTAAACTACTCATGGTCGTCGTCAGCGGGCAGCACGTAGAAGTAGGCACCTCCGGTGTAGTAGGGGTCGTCGTCGACGGTGGCGCCTGGCTCCTGGACTCCAGCATCTGGTTGCGACAACCAGGAAGAAGGAAAGGGGAAAAAAGGGGGGGAGAAAGCAACCGTGAGTACTCATCCAAAGTACTCGCAAGCAAGGAACTACACTACATATGCATGGGTATATGTGTAAGGAGGCCATATCAGTGGACTGAACTGCAGAATGCCAGAATAAGAGGGGGATAACTAATCCTGTCGAAGACTACGCTTCTGGTCACCTTCGTCTTGCATCAAGTATAAGAGAGTAGATTGAAGTCCTCCAAGTAGCATCTCCAAGTAACAACTCATAGCATAATCCTACCCGGCGATCCCCTCCTCATATCCCTGAGGTAGAGCGACCACCGGTTGTATCTGGCACTTGGAAGGGTGTGTTTTATTAAGTATCCGGTTCTAGTTGTCATAAGGTCAAGGTACAACTCCAAGTTGTCCTGTTACCGAAGATCACGGCTATTCGAATAGATTAAACTTCCCTGCAGGGGTGCACCACATAGCCCAACACGCTCGATCCCATTTGGCCGGACACACTTTCCTGGGTCATGCCCGGCCTCGGAAGATCAACACGTCGCAGCCCCACCTAGGCAAAACAGAGAGGCCAGCACGCCGGTCTAAACCTAAGCGCACAGGGGTCTGGGCCCATCGCCCATAGCACACCTGCACGTTGCGAGGGCGGCCGGAAGCAGAACTAGCCCCCTTAATACAAGAGCAGGCTTACGTTCCAATCCGGCGCGCGCCGCTCCGTCGCTGACGTCTGAAGTGCTTCGGCTGATACCACGACGTCGGGATACCCATAACTACTCCCGCGTAGATGGTTAGTGCGTATAGGCTCGTAGCCAACTCAGATCAAATACCAAGATCTCGTTAAGCGTGTTAAGTATCCGCGAATGCCGAACAAGGCCAGGCCCACCTGTCTCCTAGGTGGTCTCAACCTGCCCTGTCGCTCCGCCACAAAGTAACAGTCGGGGGCCGTCGGGAACTCAGGCCCACCTCTACCGGGATGGAGCCACCTGTCCTTTCAGCCCCCTCGTCAGAATCACTTGCGGGTACTCAATGAGCTGACCCGACTTTAGTCACCATCTGTATAGTATGTATGTATGTATAGTATATACCCGTGATCACCTCCCAAGTGATCACGGCCCGATAGTATAGCAAGGCAGACTGACAAGAATGTAGGGCCAATGATGATAAACTAGCATCCTATACTAAGCATATAGGATTGCAGGTAAGGTATCAACAGATGTAGCGACAATGTCAGGCTATGCATCAGAATAGGATTAACGAAAGCAGTAACATGCTACACTACTCTAATGCAAGCAGTATAGAGGAGAATAGGCGATATCTGGTGATCAAGGGGGGGGGGGCTTGCCTGGTTGCTCTGGCAAGAGAGAGGGGTCGTCAACTCCGTAGTCGAACTGGTCAGCAGCAGCGTCGGTCTCGTAGTCTACCGGAGAGAAGAGGGGGAAGAAATAATGAATACAGAGCAAACAAAGCATCACAAAATATAACAAGGCAATACGCGGTGTTCGGTGTGCCCTAACGCGGTAGTAGGTGATACCGGTGAAGGGGGAAAACATCCGGGAAAGTATTCCCGGTGTTTCGTGTTTCCGGGCAGAGGAGCCGGAGGGGGAAAGTTGCGAGTTCGATAGGTTAGGGGTGTGTGGCGGACGAACGGACTGCGTATCCGGATTCGTCTCGTCGTTCTGAGCAACTTTCATGTTGAAAATATTTTAATCCGAGTTACGGATTAAAAGATATGATTTTTAAAAGATTTTAATAATTTTGGAATTTAATTATTTATTTAATTAATTCGAAAAAAATGTATTTATGACGTCAGCATGATGTCATGCTGACGTCAGCAGTCAACAGGGGTTGACTGAGTCAACCCTGACATGTGGGTCCAGTGGGACCCACCTGTCATTCTCTAATTAAATTAATTAGGGTTTAGGTTAATCTAATTAGGATTAATTAACTTAATTAATTAATTAATTAATTAATTAATTACTTAATAATTAATTTTATTAAATCATTTTTAATTTTATTAATTATATTTATTGTTTTTATTTATTTTATTATTTACTTATTTTTATTTTATATTTAATTAAACTTTTCCTTTCCTTTCCTTTTCTTTTTTTTTTATTTTCTTTTCTGTTTTTATTTATTTATAAACACTTAGGCATTTTATAAAATTGTGAACCTTACACCATAATTATCTTTGTAATATTTGGCAACCACCGAACATTTTTATTTTAATTTTTAAAAACTTTTATTGTTTTCTTTTATTTAAATTTTGAATTTGTTTCGGTTCTGAACTATCGAGAGTTTATCACAGTAACCGTGGTGACGTGGCATCATTAGCGGGGAATCACTGTAGCTTAATTACCCGGGCGTCACAATTCTCCTCCACTACAAGAAATCTCGTCCCGAGATTTAAGCGGTGGAGTAAGGGGCGAAGGTGTTGGTAGCGAAAAACCTAACGAGTCTTCTCGGTCTTGGCTTCCCTTTCGAAGAGGTTGATCCCTTTCGTTGATGTCTTCATTTCACTGCTTCAAGTCACCATGATCAATTTGTCATCCTTTCTTCGGGATCTCCATCGTACTTACGAATAGGTAAGGGGCAGCTCTACAACGATAGGATGTTACAAGGGAAAATCTTCTGGGGGTTTCCCAAGTATGAACATATGAGTATCTCTCGAGTTGAACAAATGAAACACATCGAGAGCAAAGTAAGACGGTGCAATAAGAAGTTTCAAGCGGATAGGCAATCGTTCATTGCCTGAAACAGAGTGTGAATGGGGTTCAGAGGAACAGGAATAAGTATTGTGTCCGATACCAGAATTGATCACTAGGAAGGTGGCTCGCAAATTACATACGAAGTCAAGCTATAGGAATAACTTTGGCAACAGGGTGTATAGGAGAGTCAGGTTTCGATCCTGTGAAACTGTGGGTTATGGGCCCACCATGTGGTTCTTTTTTTTAATAGGAGCAGTGACATCTTGCACGGTCATGATAGCAAGGCATGTCAGGGAGTACCATGTCAGCTATGTCGGCAACAACGTTGGTACCAAGGGCGAGGGACGAAGAGAACCATTTTCCTGCTCGTTGAAACGAGGCGGACCAATAGGCAAGGTTCCCGTCCATCGGTGGTTACCGGAATGTCATCAACAATAGTAACAAGGTCTTGCTGACCGAGTTGTACATCGAGGTGTTTGCACAAGTAGTGGATTATTACTGCTTATATCATATAGATCATAGAAAAGGTTTAAACAAACCAATGGAAGGAAAATATGATCATCAGATTAAACAGAACAATGGAAAGGAAAATATGTTTAAACACATATTTCGGGGGTATATCCTTCCCAAGGATAAGCAGAGCATGATATCCATGACAGGATATAATGTAGAAAACCATTTAGGTAAGGGGGGAGGAATCTCATGATATTACTCATACAACGGTGTTAGGATAATTGATAATTAAAATATAGCATCGTGCTTCAAACGTGCCTGTTGAAAATCGGAGTACCATTGACATGCTTCGAGATAGCAGTGACATGGTCTTCAGGTGAAGATCAGACTTTGGAAACACGAAGGATCCATCAAGAATAACTTGTAGAATAAGTCTTACAATTTCCTCATGGATGAATGGATAACCTTGCTGAAAAGGAATCTATAATGATAGGTCCTCCAGCCGGGGGGGGGGTGCTAGGCATGACATCAGGTTACCGGGTCACCAAAGGATCAACATCATAACTCTCGGAAAGTTGTCCCAACCATCATATCTGACCGAGATTCAGATCCGATTGGTGTCATGATACCTCAGACTCAGGATGTCCGAGAAGAAAAGCTGCGGCACATATCGACGAAATGACATTGTAAGATTCTCGGGAAATGAACTATGGGAGCGGGTTCCTGAAACAATAGTTCATCATTAAACCAAGGAGAGGATGAGGAGGTGACTGATGGACTCAGCGATAACTCATCGAGGTATCCAAAAGATGGATCTCCACAATTATGTGGATAAGGAGATAACATTTGTCAGATCAAATGATATAATGGGTATGCTCGAGGAAAATATACATAATTAAACATTGGTTGAACGGTGCACCCGAAATATGGGTTGGGTTGCACGGCCAACGTTAGAATGGTGATTCAATTAGCGAAGGACTTAGAATGAACTATCGCCCATTCACTTCAAAGAAATAGGGTTGCTAGAAGGAAAGAATCCAAACAACACCGTTCACTTGTTGGAATTAACACGGGGACCAAGAAAGAATGGTGATGGTGAGAAGTATTTCTATGTCAAGAATTCTCAAGAGGTGGAACAAATCTCAGAACATTCTTGACATAAAGGATGGTAATACTCCAAGGTAAAGAAGAACAATTGCTGGATAGCAAGGAACTCAAGGTATAACACCAAACATGAACAAGCTTGTGTTGGTGGGAGGGCAATAAAGTGGTCGACGATAATACAATTCATCGAGGGCAAGGATGGTATGTCTCATCATGAATTCAATTGATATCCTGGATGAGCTCAAAATGTTGATGATCACGACACCTTTGTCACGAGAGTTCATGAAGATGTAATCGATCGATAACGACATCAAGTCAAGTAATGATGAAGTGAAAGGTTATTGGAACCAAGGGTAGGACACAAACTCGAAACCAAGCTTGTTGTTCAAGGCGAAATGATATGACGATGGTGATCGACGTAAGGTTAGTTCAACGTCGAAAATTGTGCTCCGGGAAGAAGGACCGGGTAGCACAGTTAAAATTAGCTCGATAATGATATAGCCGATCAGGCTAGGAATGACTTGAAGGATTAATAAATTTGTAAGCAGTGATGGGTTCAAATACTTGTTGAATCGCAATGCGAACTCGATTCAGTTATCGGTGTCTTTGAGTGTATAATAACTCAGAGCCCGTGAAAAATTTGAATCAGTGAGAAGGTAGTACTTGATGAACTCATAAAAATTTAGGCAGTTCCATAATAATCTCGAGATACCATGGGGTAATACTCGACGACAGATCGAAGTAGAGGTTGGACTAGGGCATTTCTCTGCAGAAGACAAGTGCTTAAACTTGCATGAGAAATGGTATTTAAAGGAGAACATGGTCGGAACCAAGATTGCAAAAAGGCCAGATCCCAGATATAAGATGATCTTATATCAATGGAATAATTAATTTTAAAAGAAGCTTCGATGAGAAGATGTGTATCGTGTCCATGGGCATGAACACAAAGTTCAAGGTCGACTCCCACTTCCCCAATGCACAACCTTTCATTCACTTTTCGCGTTCAATGAAGTTGTAGTGTTCAAATTTTATCTGGCAAAATATCAAAAGAGTACGACTCGTGAAAACTTTCGAGCCCACACATATTAAGGAAGGCATAGGTTCAACCCATCGGGGCATCTTAGAATCATATACCAGAATCTTTAGAAGTAATTAACTCAAGCTCGAAGACATAGCATGGTTGAGAAAGCAGACGATACAATTTACCAAAGGCATTATGTATCAGAGAAAAGGCTCATAAGGTTATTGAATATGAAGGGCGTTGTCAGATAAAATCCAACAAAGGATCTGGTGGTCCACAAGGGATCTGACGTGAGCATCGGTACTCAACTAGAGGAAGCAAATTATAGAAACAACTGACTAACTCAATTGTCAAATGCAAAGGAATTATGATTTCCAAATCAAGGGATCAGAAGCAATGCTCTGATTAGGGGTGGATAAGTTGAATAGCCTTAGGGTACAATCAAAGACAATTGGATTGGTCGAGAACCAATTCCAGTTAAAAGGATGGCAGCTCAGCCGGAAAATTAATTTATAAGGATCAATGATGATTGCGTGTATTCGCAAACATATTGAGTCAACGGACTCAAAATGATAATGACAAGGAATGTCATTAAGACTACAAGACTTATGGGATTAACCATAATGCAAGCAAGCAAGAATTTCAAGAGCCAAAGGCTCCAGAGGATTTTAGGAAGATCGAATATTATTTTAAAGACTTTTGTGAAACACATGAACAACTGGGGATGAGCGGATACTCGGCAAGCGCGAGTAATTATCCGTAGGGGTATTCATGCAGCAAGGAACTGCAGGGCAGTAAGCGTAAAGAATTCTCGGAATATCGAAGAGTATTTCAGGACATCTTGTAATAACAAGAGCAACTGGGGATGGCAATATGAACGATAGGTGTAAGTAGTTATCCACGGATTTATCGGTGGTCAGGAATAGCAAAAGTGATGGACACAAAGTCTCGAGAGAACATCCGAGAGTATCTTCGGAATCTTCTGATTAGCAGGCGATCATCTGAAGTGAGGGGCTCTCCGGGAGAAAGTACTTGCGAGAACCTAAAGTTAGTTTTGTTTTTAGCAAAATCGTTTAACCCAAATAGAAGAGAGTTCAGAATCCCAGAGTAAAGATCGAGGAGTAAAAGATCCTAATACCACCCAATGGCAACGTGGGCCCATGGGCCGCACAGCCATGTTAGTAAAAGTTTTGTAAAGTCTAGACTCGACTTCGGCCAAGGAGTTGGAAGGGGGATTCCTACAGGCAGTCGGCTCTGATACCAACTTGTGACGCCCCCGATTCAATCGTACACTAATCATGCACGCAAATGTGTACGATCAAGATCAGGGACTCACGGGAAGATATCACAACACAACTCTACAAATAAAATAAGTCATACAAGCATCATAATACAAGCCAGGGGCCTCGAGGGCTCGAATACAAGTGCTCGATCATAGACGAGTCAGCGGAAGCAACAATATCTGAGTACAGACATAAGTTAAACAAGTTTGCCTTAAGAAGGCTAGCACAAACTGGGATACAGATCGAAAGAGGCGCAGGCCTCCTGCCTGGGATCCTCCTAAACTACTCATGGTCGTCGTCAGCGGGCAGCACGTAGAAGTAGGCACCTCCAGTGTAGTAGGGGTCGTCGTCGACGGTGGCGCCTGGCTCCTGGACTCCAGCATCTGGTTGCGACAACCAGGAAGAAGGAAAGGGGAAAAAGGGGGGGGGGAGAAAGCAACCGTGAGTACTCATCCAAAGTACTCGCAAGCAAGGAACTACACTACATATGCATGGGTATATGTGTAAGGAGGCCATATCAGTGGACTGAACTGCAGAATGCCAGAATAAGAGGGGGATAACTAATCCTGTCGAAGACTACGCTTCTGGTCACCTTCGTCTTGCATCAAGTATAAGAGAGTAGATTGAAGTCCTCCAAGTAGCATCTCCAAGTAACAACTCATAGCATAATCCTACCCGGCGATCCCCTCCTCATATCCCTGAGGTAGAGCGACCACCGGTTGTATCTGGCACTTGGAAGGGTGTGTTTTATTAAGTATCCGGTTCTAGTTGTCATAAGGTCAAGGTACAACTCCAAGT
>NW_021231189.1:0-409 GCF_002162155.2 Triticum dicoccoides | reverse complement strand
GCCTCGACTCGCGTTACGCTAAGACAGGGTGGCACTGGTGTCACGTGCTCGTCTCGGCGTCCATCGTCGCTATCGCGACGACGTCCGCCTCGACTCGCGTTACTCTAAGACAGGTTGGCAATGGTGTCACGTGCTCGTCTCAGCGTCCGTCGTCGCTACCGCGACGACGTCCGCCTTGACTCGCGTTACGCTAAAAAAGGGAGGCAGTGCTGTCCCGTGGTCGTCTCAGCGTCCGTCGTCGCTACCGCGACGACGTCCGCCTCGACTCGCATTACGCTAAGACAGGGAGGCAGTGGTGTCACGTGCTCGTCTCGGCGTCCGTCGTCGCTACCGCGACGACGTCCGCCTCGACTCGCGTTACGCTAAGACAGGGTGGCACTGGTGTCACGTGCTCGTCTCGGCCTCCGTC
>NW_021231188.1:0-398 GCF_002162155.2 Triticum dicoccoides | reverse complement strand
ACTGCTGGCAATAACTCATCTCTTTAAGTATGTATTTTTAAATTTCCTCTAAAAGAAGTATGTCAATCCTTTTAAGTATGTACTTTTAAGAAACGGAGGGAGTATTTTTTAATGCAACGACAGACATGCATGGTGGGGATTTTTTTAAACTATATAAAAACCGGTGGCTATCTTAGTAGGAAATAGAGTTCCTTATTTTGAAAATTTGTTCAGAATGTTTTCGTTCTATATTTCTTATAACTTTTTAAACAAATGTTCGAGATTTCAAAAAATGTGTCTGTTTCAAATATTGTTCACAAATTTAAAAAATATCCGTGTGTTCTAATTTTATTTTGGAGATTCAAAAAATATTCCTATATTTCACAAAATTCTACATATGTTCGTGTTTTCAATAAAAA
>NW_021231187.1:0-1840 GCF_002162155.2 Triticum dicoccoides | reverse complement strand
AGAAAAGAACAGGTCAATTCTTTCAGTAGGATTTTTCAGAAATTAGCTAGGCTAGCTAGCACCTAGCAGTGGTGGTGTACTAAGAATTGGCACTGGTAGCTGTAGCTTAGCTTGTCATATATCAAGTACTGGGATTGTTGTATATTAACAACTGACAGTAGTAGTGTAGTTTGTAGCTTGTCATATTGAACATATAAAGGATGAGCTAGTGCGCCCAACTAGCGGCACCAGCCACGTCTCGTTTTATTCGCCATCCTCTCCGCGTCGTCCGGACTCCCCTGCTCCACGACCCTTGCTGTGATGTATATAAGTGAAAGGGAACAAAAAAGAATGGGAGAAGGGAGCTTCTTGCTTTTCTTTTTCCCTTTTGTTTCTGTTTGATAATTACCCATCCATCCTCATGCTTGAGTATTTTCTAACCTCCCCTGTTTTATTCTTTTGGTGCTACTTGGACGTTTCTAATGTCTGTTTTTTTGTTTTCTTTCAGAATACAGAAAGAGTAAGCTACTAGCATTCCTAATGTGCAAGTAAACCTACTGGGATTATGACTGCAAAAAAAAAAATCATGACATGTGAGCAATTCTCAATTTAGATACTGTGAGCTTAAATAACAAGAGCTAAACTGTTGTGCCATGTTCAGAATTGGTAATAGAAAAGATAATCTAAACGCACATTCTGAAATTATCTAGACTCCTGCCTTTGGGGAATTAGGTTGCTAAGCATTACTTTGTAAATAAATGACATGCTAACTTGCTGGTTCAGTTTAAAGCTATAGGCAGGGGCTTGCGGTAGGGGGGATATCATTGTGGCAGTTGAAAACCAAAACACTTATTCATGAGTGTATGATCTGGACTGCGCTTTTCTGGAAGTATGTTACGATCCTGCTCTTGGGAGATTAAGCTGTTGTGGTTTTGCTTCATAAATAATTGGCATGCTAAAACATTGGTTGTTGTTTCAGTGGTGAGGACCAATAATAGAAAGAAGTTGCTTCCTTAGATGGTTGGTTAGGTCGTGGGTGCAGCAAGGAAAGGGACACCCGATGACGGTTCTGGACTTGAGGTCTAACAAAAAGTATTGTTCAGTGTAGTGTTTTTCTGGTTTCTTGATCAGTGTGTCAGAGGCCATGAATTCTTGAAGGACTGTCTTGCAAATGTACGAGTAAGTCCATCGCCGCCCAAATCCTGTCCCTCTCTTTTGAATCTAACGGGCCACGTATATTTGATGCATCCGGTGCATCAGTTCACGTGACAGAGCGACGGCGCCGTCACGGCAGTTCGTGCATAAGTTTCATTGGTATATGTATGTATATATACAGGACCCGGCCCATGGTACACCACGTATGCGGGCTATGTCGCAGAAACTTGGGTGTGTTATTTCCGGTATATAATTAGTAATTACTTTTTTTTGAGGGAATAATTAGTAATTACTACATGTGGTGTCTTCTTGCTCTCAAAAAGGAAAATACATGCGGTGCTTCTGTTGTGTTGTCTGACTAAAACACATGCCTTATTTGTGTGTGGTATTATTTCTCGCAACTATACTACTTGTGGAACTTGAATGTTGTCTGCAACAATTTCCACTAAAAAGACTGCCGCTGGAGAGTTGAGATTAGTTTTTTTTGTGTGTGCCTCAACTCCAAGACCAGATAACTTGCACCCTCTAAAACCAAACAAGGTTCGTCCTTGGACTCGGTTTTGACCACACTCAAATTCACATAATTATTCAAATCCGTGAAAGTGCTTGAAATTTACGTACTTTTTTCCAAATCCGCTTACTTTTTCCAAGTACATATAATTTTTCAGAATTCACATACTTTTTTCAAATCCATGATTTTTTTAAA
>NW_021231186.1:0-866 GCF_002162155.2 Triticum dicoccoides | reverse complement strand
ACCAAATTAATAGAAGTTTATCATCACATTAAAACCAAAGTACATACATAGTTCTCATCTAACAACATAAAGCTCTGCAGAGCATCTAAATTAATTAAACCATACATTGAAACTATGTAAAACATTTCAATGCGAAAACAAATGCGATCATAATCGCAACCAATGTAACAACTGATCCAACGGCATAATGATACCAAGCCTCGGTATGAATGGCATATTTTCTAATCTTTCTAATCTTTAAGCGCATTGCATCCATCTTGATCTTGTGATCATCCACGACATCCGCAACATGCAACTCCAATATCATCTTCTCCTCCTCAATTTTCCTAATTTTTTCCTTCAAGAAATTGTTTTCTTCTTCAACTAAATTTAACCTCTCGACAATAGGGTCGGTTGGAATTTCCGGTTCAACAACCTCCTAGATAAATAAAATCTAAGTCACGTTGGTCGGCATAATTGTCATAAACAATAGATTAACCAATAGTTATGAAAAGATAATATATACCACATCCGAATCATAGACAGGACGAGGACCGACGGGGGCGGATACCAAAACCATCGCACTATATAAGATGCAATAATAAAAGTAAGAAAATTATACAAGTATCTATATATATATAAACATACAAGTAAGAATTTTTTTCTTTCAGAAAGAAGATAAGAACAAGAGGCTCACCACGGTGGTGCCCGCGACGAGATCGGCGCGGGCGATCGACGGCGGTGAAGACGGGGACGGGACGTGACGGACCGCTAAACCTAGACAAATATTGAGGAAAATGGAGCTTGGAGGTCGAGCTTGGAGAGGAGAAAGCTTAAGTAGTGTGGCTCGGGCATTCCATCGAATACCTCGTGTGCATAGGAGGTGA
>NW_021231185.1:0-1269 GCF_002162155.2 Triticum dicoccoides | reverse complement strand
GACAATGTGTATGACAACTTATTTTTGAAATATAATGATGCTGAATATTTATCTCGCCGTGCTATTGTTTGCCCAACAAATTCTTTTGTGGACAAATTAAATGATGTTGTCTTTGAGCGTGTACCCGGGGCTTCTGTTGATTTTTTGAGTTATGACTCCATATCAAAATCTACAGATCCTATTGATGAAGTGGAGTTGTTCTACCCGCCAGAATTGTTGAATTTTATTACGATAAATAATTTCCCTCATCACAAGATTTCGTTGAAAGTTGGTGTTCCGGTTATGCTTCTCAGAAATATTAATCAGTCGTTGGGTTTATGTAATGGAACACGATTACTTATTACTCGACCGGGTGACAGAGTGTTGGAAGGAGAAATTATAACTGGTTCTCATAAAGGGGAGCGTGTTTGCGTGCCACGAATAGTTTTGCACTCGGCAGGGTCTAAGTGGCCATTTACACTCCGACGATGCCAATTTTCAATAAGGTTGTGTTACGCTATGACAATTAACAAGAGTCAAGGGCAAACGTTGTCTAAAGTATGTGTATATTTGCGAGAGCCAGTATTTTCACATGGACAATTATATGTGGCGGCATCACGAGTTACTTCACATAGTGGCTTAAATTTTTAATTGAAGACGATCGTGGAAGCCCAACTTCTGAAAGCAAGAATATAGTTTACAAGGAGGTGATTTCAAGGTTGTGAGACCGTAATGTACCGACCAAACTAAAACGTTCTGTCTTACATAGATGTGCTTGGCGGACCAACATTTATCATTTTATCACCGGCACCAATTAATCCTGCAGGAGGTTACACTAGAGTGATCTGATGCAACACGCTAAGTAATGTATCGTCTATGTTATCTTAGTATGGGCATCTCATGGCATTTGTTCTTCCAACAAGCCATGCTTAGCTAAAATAAACGAGCCCCTTCCAAAATGTACTGTCATCCACTTCCCTTCTCTGTACAATGACCATACATAAATTTCCTTCAGTTCTACTTAATTGTATCTATTGATGGGCGAGGCATGCCGCCGCGCAGGCCATGCTAGTAAAACCAAAAGTTTACTCCCCTATAGACTTGCAGGGGATCGGCTAGAGATACCTCAGCTCCAAGAAGCTAAATTCTCAAATCTCCACCCTCAGCACCGCTAGTCCTGCCGTCAGCGAGGAGCAGCGACACCATGGGACGGAGGAGCTCACTTGCATGCCATTGATTCCGGCGAACCCCTCCCAAGCTTGGACCAGCATCCCAGTGACCGAGCCCCCC
>NW_021231184.1:0-798 GCF_002162155.2 Triticum dicoccoides | reverse complement strand
TCATCAACACTCACATATTTGGCCGATTCTTGTCCGTTTCGTGGACTATTACTTGCCGTTTTGGGGACCCAGAGCGATTTCCACGATTGATGAACCCCGGGGTGCGTTTATGTGTGAGTTGTCAACACTCACAGTTTTTTCCAATTCTGACCCATTTCGTGGACTATTACTCATCGTTTTCGAGTCCCGAAGCAATTTCCATAGTTGGTGAACCCCAAGGTGTGTTTACGTGTTGATCATCAACACTCGCAGTTTTGGCAGATTCTGGCCCGCTTCATGCACTATTACTCACCATTTCGGGGTCCCGGAGTGATTTCCATGGTTATCGAACTCCAAGGTACGCTTACGTGTCGATCATCAACACTCGCGGTTACGGACGTTTCTTGCCCGTTTCATGGACTATTACTCATCGTTTTGGGGTCCCAAAGCGATTCTCGTTTCATGGACTATTACTTGCGGTTTCGTGCACTATTACTCAGCGTTTTGGGGACCCAGAGCGAGTTCCACGATTGATGAACCCCGGGGTGCGTTTATGTGTCCGTCGCCAACACTCACAGTTTTGTCCAATTCTGACCCATTTTGTGGACTATTATTCACTGTTTTGGGGCCCCGAAGCGATTTCCACAGTTGTTGAACCCCAAGGTGTGCTTACGTGTCGGTCATCAACAATCACAGTTTTAGCCGATTCTGGCCCGTTTCTTGGACTATTACTCTGTTTTGGGGTCCCCGAGTCATTTCCATGATTGACGAACCCCGGGGTGCATTTATATGTCGGTCATCAACACTCACATATTTGGC
>NW_021231183.1:0-5210 GCF_002162155.2 Triticum dicoccoides | reverse complement strand
CGGCATGGTCCGCAGCTTCCTGGAGGACGGCGGCGGCACCGTCGGCGAGCGGGCCCCGGCCGCGCGCTGCTGCAACTGCTTCAACGGCGGCGACGCCTCGGACGACGAGGACGGGCCCGCCGCGGCCGAAGCGTCTGCCATCTCCGACGCCGCGGAGACCATCAAGGTAGTGTGCGTGGCCACTGCCGAGCGCTGAATTTTTTTTCCTGATCGTCTTGCTTCGCCGGCAGGCTGCTTGTCGCCGTCGATAACGCCAGGAACGAGCGCACGAACTGAACTGATCCTTTCCTTCCATTTCTCGGTTTGCGCTTTCAGGGCCTCGTCCACTGTGCCAGTCTCCGGGAGCGCAACCTCCTCGCGGACGTGTCCACGCTCGTGGAGCGCCACCGCGCGGCGGGGGCGCGCAAGCGCGACCTCCTCCGCCTCCTCGCGGCGTCCCTCCGCGCCATGGGCCACGACGCCGCGCTCTGCCTCTCCCGCTGGGACAAGTCGTCCTCCCACCCCGCCGGCGAGCACGCCTACGTCGACGTCCTCCTCCCCGCCGGCTCGGAGCGCGGCGACCGCGAGCGCGTCCTCGTGGACGTCGACTTCAGGTCCCAGTTCGAGGTCGCACGGCCCACCAAGGCCTACCGCGCCGTGCTGCAGCGGCTCCCGTCGGCGTTCGTCGGCAAGGAGGACCGGCTGCGCCTGCTGGTGGCCGCCGCCGCAGACTCCTCGCGCGCCAGCCTCAAGAAGCGCGGCCTCCACCTCGCGCCGTGGCGGAAGCCCGAGTACATGCGCGCCAAGTGGCTGTCCCGCTACGAGCGCGAGGCTCCTCCTCCGGCGCCGGATGCCTCTGCCAGTGAGCTCGCCGCCATCGGCGAGGGAGGCGGAGACGGAGCCAAAGCTTAATCAAGGATCGGCCATTAGTTGATTTTTTTTTTCTCCTGGGGAATTTGCAGCGCAGTCCCCGGGCGGGCAGGGACCGGATGCAGATGTTTTTGCTATATTTTCGTCCTTTTCTCTCTCATTTTGACCCTTTTGATGGGTAACGGAGTACTAGCAGTAACTTCCAGTAAGTATGTACCGGGAAGCAAGAGCAACTAAATAAATAAAATTTGTAGTGTTTAGTTCAAAAAAATTTATGTTAAATTGTTGCTTTTATACTCAGCAGCAAAGGAAATTTCTCACAACTAGTATGTGGCAGCCAGTGGAGAAATGTGATCGAACCATGAGCAAAAATGGGATGAAATCGAGTGGTAACCGACCGACCTATTGCAAATAAGGAATGCACTGAGTGGTGAACTGAACTGACATGAGTAATTTCGGGTTGCTTTCTTGATCGGTTTCCATATTATTGCCCACGCCGGGAGGGATGGATGGATTCTTTGTGATTTGTGAATGCCACATGTCATTCATCAGGACGTGTCTCACCTGATTTATTTATTTTTCCGATGGCGTGCGGTGCAGCTCGCTGGAGCTTGCCTGTTTGTGCGGAACAAGATACCCGGGAACTGACTGACAGCGCCTTCCATTCCCTGATCTGAAATCCTGGGCACGGACGCCGTGCCCCGTGCTGTAGTAGCTGAGACAGTGATCGATATTCTCGTCAGTAGAAAAACCATTTTGTGAACTGACCGGGGGGGCTGGACTAGAAGCGGCCAAACTGCACGCACCACACCGATGACGAATTCATCTTGGGATGAAGGCTCAGGGATTAAAAGAAGTTTCTCGAATAGTTTAAGATAGTGAGGTGGCTGTACTGTGCAAGCGAAGCGAAAGCTCTGCTCTCAGGTGACGCAAGAACAAGTGGATAGGACCGTCCATAGGGAGGAGTAGTATACATATATCTGCATCGGTGTACGCGTTCGTTCACGTATTGTTTAATTCAGCGCCATAAACAAGTGCCGTAAATCCGAATCTTTGGGAAAAGATAATCTGGGACAGGTCGCAGGGCCCTGTGGAAGTGTAGATCTATTCAGCTCAGCGTTCGCCTCCGGATCCCCTGCGATCTTTTCCTTGCCCGCGTACGCTTCCCATCATAACGCTTGTTCCATGATTGGGGAGAGGAGTATGGAGTGGTTCTTCAGTTAACCCTGTTCTCAACCTCCTTCCCGTGGAGGTGGAGTAACAAGTTTCTCGATCGCCTGGAGAGGAGGGGCTTTCTTGGACCAGATCGTGCATGTACTCCGCCGTGACGCATGTCTAGATGCACCCCCCTCCTGAAACACGTACTGGCACCTGCTGGTTGTACGTAGAGTGCTATCGTTGAACTGCTGCTGGTTTCTTTAATGGAAATCGGAAGGGCATAGCCCTTCTTTTATCAAAAAAGAGAAAAACGTAGATTGCTATCTGGACGCCATTAGTGATGGAGTTAAAATTAGTCCTGGCAGAAGAAACTATGTGTCCTACTGCATGTCCCAGTTTTTGCTTTGACTTGGCTCGAAAATTCCAGTCCTGCTCCGGCCAAGATCTGCATCCTTGTCACCTGCTCTGACCGGCCGTACGCGCCGCGCCGCGCGGCATCGATCGATCGACCGATCGGCCTGTGCCCGTGGCAGCAGCGCGCGTGCACGTACGGTGCGGCAGCGCACTCCGGAGCGACCGTAGTACGAACGAGCGGCACGGCTCACGCGTCACCGTCGTGGCCGTAAAATGTCGCGCGTTCCGGCGGCCGGTGCCCGCGGCGCTGCAACCCTGCCGGGCCGGGCCCGTACGCGAGCAATAGCGCGCATGCATGCACGTCGCGTACCAGTCGGAGCAGCGCGCGAGCGTGACCGCTGCATGCATGAACTGACTCAACAGCTGGTAGTACGTACGGTGCAACGGACGCCCATTTACGTACGTATGTACGTACCCAGTATTCACCTCGCCCAGCGCCAAGCTCCCGGCGCGCCGAGCGGAGCGGATCGGGTTTCGAACTTGAATTTGATCACGAGCTGCTCAAGGTCGAAAAGAGAGCTTCAGCCGTGTCAGCTGGGGCGGGGCACCGGCGCTGTAGCTTTGGATGACACCGGCTCCACTGCGGACAAGTCCGATGCTGTCTTCTTTCTTTTCCCCGTCGTCCACTGACGCGGCTTTATTGCGCTGTGCCCCGCTGCCCATCACACGATGATTGCGCTCCCCTTCCCACTTTTGCCTTTCGCCCTCTCCTCTCCTCTCCTCTCCGGGACGCAAAAGCGGGCGCCCCCTTTTTGTTTTGTTTCTGACCTGACGGGGAAAAAGGGACACGCATTTCTCTTGAGCGAGCGTCAGTCAGTGCGTGCGTGGGGCCTCGCATCGCATCGATCCTGCTCGGCTCGGTCTTATGATAAGAAGAAAAGCCTCGATCTATCTTGGTTTCACGATCACCAGTACTGTGTTGCGCACCACAAGTCCCGTTAGGTCACTGACGCTGGCGTGCCACTGGCCGACCATGGCCGGGAGTGGAAGGCTACGGGGGAAACCAGGCTGGTAGATCGTCGTCTTGCCCATGCCTGCCTCCGCTTACGTTTGCGCCATCACCGCCTTCATGCACCGTCCCTTGCAACGGGCGCAAGCGTCGACTGCGGACTGAATGAGTCGCGTCCCCCTTTCGGGGTGCACCACCGGGCACCGGCTGCGCCGCCCGTAAATGCACGCTGACGGAGCTGCTTGCACTGCACCACTACCGCGTACTCCCTCCGTCCGGAAATACTTGTCATCAAAATGGATAAAAGAAAATGCATCTGGACGTATTTTAGTTTTAGATACGTATCTTTTTATCTATTTTGATGACAAGTATTTTCGGACAAAGGGAGTACTATACTAGCTAGGGCCACCTCTGCCGCTCGCCGTACGTACTTGACAATTGACATGGACGCCTGCTTCAGTGCACGCATTCATGAGTTCCTGACGGAGGAGAGCGGGCACGAGCAGAGCAAAAAACATACTATTCGTTTTTTTAGCAAAAAAAAGTATGAATAGTCGTCGCGGCTATGCGAATCATCGATGCGGCCTGCATGAGCTGATCAGCGGTGCATGCATGCACGGCCGAGCAAGCGTACGTGCTGTGTGTGCAACCTGCAGGCTCGTACCAGGGTACGTACGTACCACCAAGTGCTGGGAGATGGGGGTGCGTTGAGTCTTCAGTGGTGGTGGTAGTACGAGGCTGTTTGGTTTGTGACTATGGTCACCCCATGTTGCCACACCTAAGGTTAAGCAACTTTGACCAACTGTGACTATGGTCCTAGAACTAAACATCTTTCATCTGCCGCGATGGACGATGCATGTGTAGGTGAGTGAAAAGTATCTTTCAATTGCCCCCAAGATAAGGTGTACGTAGCCACTGCATGCCCCTGATCTGTTTGTACCAGCACGGCGACGCGTGAACAGGAGCAGGCGTTAAGGTGCGGGGCAAAAAGAAAAAAGAGAAAAAAAGGACGGCCAAGGTCATGTCCCGCGAGACATGGACATAAAGCTAAGCTATGCCATCAAACCATTCGTACTACAGCATGCTTGTGCAGTGCAGGAGGTAGTACTAAGTAACAACCGGGAGCTAAAGATACTTAAATTAGACGCATGCCGTCGGGGGATGAAACAGCTTCCATGGCACTCGTGTTGCGGCCACAATGGATCAGATGACTCACTCCATTATTCCTGACAGCTCAAGGGAAAAGAAGAGCCTATATATATACTACTACCGCTCTGATCTGAACCCGGCGGTGGTTCTTAAATTCTGCAAGTTTCTGAAGTATTTAAACGGACTAGCTAGCTAGCACTGGGTGCTCAAGTCCTTCTATCTCCGTCGCGATTAAAAAAAAGTGGATACGAAAGTCATGGCTTCTCCCTCCCGGCTCCATTTGGCTTATATCTACGCATATATTCCTTTTCTAACACGTCGTTTTCTTTGGACGGGGTCCCTCCTATCGGCTTCTGATTGAGTGATACATGACAGTATTCTGTCTATGAAATGGACAGTCAGTGATGGTACGCTTATCCTGAAAATAATATTTCCTTCTCGAGGCACATATTGTTTTCTGGGATATCCCTATCCACAAAGCACAAATTTCTTCCCGCACCAACTAACTGCATGCATTTTTGTATTGCGCCGCGACGTGGGGAGGAGGAGTAGACATAGTAAACGTTCAGCAGAACTAGTCCGTCCTCCCCTGGCGTGGCAGTGTCCCTGTGCCAAGCCTCCTGGATGCGGAGGTGCATTCCTGTACAAACTTGGCAGCGATTTGAATGCTGCTCTATATGTGGCATCGGAC
>NW_021231182.1:0-798 GCF_002162155.2 Triticum dicoccoides | reverse complement strand
TATGTTTGCTTCTTTAATGATTCTATTTGAGGATAGGACTATTAAATATGCAGAGTAATTTAGTATGCAATGTTGAATAATAATTTTAGTGATTTGCTACAGTAGAGTATGATAAGGTTTTTGCAATGGTTTATACTAACTTATCTCACGAGTCCTTGTTGAGTTTTGTGTGGATGAAGCTTTTGAGATTTAGGGAGACCATGATATGAGAGGAATTAAGGAGACACAAAAGCTCAATCTTGGGGATGCCCAAGGCACCCCAAGATAATATTTCAAGAAGTCTCAAGCATCTAAGCTTGGGGATGCCCCGGTTGGCATCCCACCTTTCTTCTTCAACAACTATCGGTTAGTATCAGTTGATCCTAAGTTTTTGCTTCTTCACATGATGTTTGCTATTATTAGATGTCATTTTACTTTGCTTTGCTTGCTGTTTGAATAAAGTACCAAGATCTGAAATTATAAAATGTTAGAGAGTCTTCACATAGTTGCATAATTATTCGACTACTCATTGATCTTCACTTATATCTTTCGGAGTAGTTTGTCATTTGCTCTAGTGCTTCATTTATATCTTTTAGAGCATGGTGGTAGTTTTATTTTGAAGAAATAGATGAACTCTCATGCTTCACTTATATTATTTTGAGAGTCTTAAATAGCATGGTAATTTGCTTAAAATCCTATTATGCTAGCTATTCAAGAATAATAAAAATTCTCTTATGAGTGTGTTGAATACTAAGAGAAGTTTGATGCTTGATGATTGTTTTGAGATATAGAGGTAATAATATCAAAGTTGTGCTAGTT
>NW_021231181.1:0-633 GCF_002162155.2 Triticum dicoccoides | reverse complement strand
AATCGTGGATGGAGTTGAAGTGGTGTTTGATGTGCGTAGTTTTCTTGTGAAACCTTGGTTCCTTGGCAATGACTATGGCACCAGTGTTGTCACAATTGATAGTCATTGGATCCAGTGCACTAGGTACCACTCGTTCCTATTCTGCTTTCGAAGCAAGTATGTATTCTGCTTCATATGTAGATGTTGCAACCACACTTTTCTTGGAGCTACTCCAACTCACAGCTCCACCATTCAAAATAAATATGTATTCAGTTTGAGACTTCGAGTCATCTGGATCAGTGTTGAAGCTTGCATAAACGTAACCCTTTACTACGAGTTCTTCGTCACCTCCATAAACGAGAAACATTTCCTTACTCCTCTTTAGGTACTTAAGGATACTTTTGACCATGTCCAGGATCCACTCCTGGATCACTCTGGTACCTACCTGCCAGACATATGTCAAGGCATACACCTGGTTTGGTACACAACATGGCATACATTATAGAGCCTATGGCTGAGGCATAGGGGACGAGTTTCATCATTTCTCTTTCTTCTATCATGGTTGAGCTTTGAGTCTTACTCAACTTCATACCTTGCAACACAAGAAAGAACCCCCTTTTTTGACTGGTATATTTTGAACTTCTTCAAAATCTT
>NW_021231180.1:0-861 GCF_002162155.2 Triticum dicoccoides | reverse complement strand
GGGGGGGTTGGGGGTTTTGGGGGGTTAATTTAGGTGTTTAATATATTGTGTTAGTTAGCTAATTAATAGAGAGAAGTGTCCTCTCTTATGTCCATGCTTGGTCGACGCTACGTACTGTACATAGAGAGGCCCTCGACACGTTAACTAGTAAGAAAATGAAGGAAACCATTAAGTACAGAAGTTCGTCATGTATACCGAGAGAAGTGATCGATCGACCTCTCCTTCTCCGAGAGATTGGTCGAACAACAAGTTTTTGTATTATCTATCCGACGCTACTGGCTACATACATATACAATATGTAAAGTCTCTTACAATCCCCTAGCATTTGAAATCAATTTCCACATGATATTCTCCGGCTTTATTGATGGCGTGGTCAAGAAAGAATCTCGTCAATTCCTCTTGAATTGCTTTCATGCGATCTTGTTCTAGGAGTTCATCCCGCATCTGCCACGTCTAATCTGAAGAAGGGGGTTAATACATATATGAATGAAACTCAACAGAAATGATGGTGTAATAAAATGAAATTGTGAATATTATTTCTTACGCACTTCATATTGTCTTTTAGAGTAGCCCTGTTTATTTTTCAAAGTCGCGTTGTAGATGAACTCGCACACGTAGTATCCACAGAAATCATTCCCTTGTTCCTGCCACAAGCACTTTACGAGAAATAGAGGTCAATCAAACTGATAATGAAGCATTATAAATGGCATTGATGAAAGTAGTACTTACTTTCGGGTATGTATATCGCAGCTCCTTCGGCAGTCCCGGAACTTATGCGATGAACTGTTTCAAAACCCTGCAAGACAAATAAAATAATTATTATTACTTGAGATATCAGGAAATGAACAAAAAGTTGCCGAT
>NW_021231179.1:0-509 GCF_002162155.2 Triticum dicoccoides | reverse complement strand
CTTAGAGGCAAGGCTGTATACACTGGAGTACTTTTGATGTGTCCCGTTAACTCTTAGAACGAGGAGAATCTTGCTTAGTACGCCGTCTCCCCCGCCCACGGGCGCGGTGGCTCGCATGATGAGGTGAAGCTTGCTTAGTACTGTATGCCTTACGCCCGTTCCCTCGCCCACGTGTGAGGTGGCTCGTAGGACTAGGAGAAAATTTTACTACTCCCTCCGTTTACTCCTCGTCCCTACTACCTTGGTTAGAGAGATTATCATATTGTTTGGAATATATATGTCCTTTAGTACTCCCTCCATTTACTTATACAAGGCCACTATAAAAAAATACATTTTGCATCTATACAAGGCCACAAATAGTAATCGAGACAAAAGTTACTACTCCCTCCTTTCCAATTTATGGCTCAATTTCAAAATCTCTCCAACCAAGGTAGACGGTGAGTGGTCGAATTAATTTCGTACTCCTAGTTTGCACAAGTAATTAGTACGGTCATTTTTCTCAAGAAGTT
>NW_021231178.1:0-404 GCF_002162155.2 Triticum dicoccoides | reverse complement strand
AAGCTTCAAGCACTTGATCTCTTTGTCATGCTCCACTTGAACTTGCACATTGCAATATTGATGACGATCACCACTTGATGTCATCCTCTCCATGGGTTGAGTGATATCTTCCTCTTGACGCAAGCCCATGAACACGTACCTAACCCCACATAGAACTCTCACATAGACCATGGGTTAGTACACAAAGCACAATGGACAATTCTTACCATACCATGGGATCACTTGATCCCTCTCGGTACATCTTCTACGCTTTGTGAGTTGATCAACTTGATTCACTCTTGACTTAGTCTTGATCAACCTCGAATCTTTCCAACTCTCTTCATTTGGATGATGTCTTGAAGGTAAACATGAATGATCACACAATCTTCTTCTTCAAGACATGCTTGCAATAAGCACAACACTCA
>NW_021231177.1:0-701 GCF_002162155.2 Triticum dicoccoides | reverse complement strand
TCAGGTCGCGATGGGGCCATTCGTGCGCCCAGTCTTCACGCTTTATCCACACAAGATCAACGACAGTCTGACTATGCACCAGGCCGCGGTGCAGTTTAGGGGAGGCCATGCTGAAATACGCCGCCTCCGATTCGTGGGGAGAGCCATGCCTACAGAAAGGCATGCTATGTAGATGGTTGCCCGCGAGACAATAGCCCGTCTTCGGGTTGTTTTTCCTACAATGAAGACCCGTCGCTATTGCTACCTTCCATGCCATGTGCCTTACACCTGTCACTACTCTTTCTCTTGCCCCAGAGGAGAGCGAGACGAAGCCTTTGAGATGCTTGTCGAGTACCTCCGAGCCCTGGAGGCAGCATTCGACTGCATGGTGGATGACCTCGTAGCTGCAAGCATGGACTCAGTTCATGGCTGTGCTGCTAACAGGAGGGAACTCCTGCACACTGCTCCACCACTGACTTTTGTGTCATCCGCAGCCTCTCACTCACCTACCATACTCGCCTCTGCTCATCGTCTGCCTACCACAGAGGAATTTAACCAGGCTATTGCACCCACTCCCGTCCGCTCTGCACCACTTGTTGCACCCACTCCCGTCCGCTCTGCACCACTTGTTGCACCCACTCCCATACGTGCTACCCCACCTATTCCACCCACTCGTATTCGTGTTATTCCGCCTACGACACCTGCTCCATCAGCTCACCACA
>NW_021231176.1:0-385 GCF_002162155.2 Triticum dicoccoides | reverse complement strand
TTTCATCTGATCGATAAATGGCACCGGATAGTTCGGCGCCAGATACTGCGACCAGAAGTCCCTCTCCGCAGCCTTCTTCTCCTCGATGCAATAGAATTGAGCAGCATCTGATATGCTGCGAGGAAGATCCACAAAAGCCCCTGGAAAAATAAGAATTCAGCCTGCCGCTTGGATTCTTCACATTCTAACATACACGAAGCTAAGAACATAGAAGGCCTTACCAGCCACCACTTTTCGGGCCTCCCGAATGTCTCGCGCAGCACCTCAGGCTTCTTCCCGAGCACCTTCTGCATCCTCGAGAGCTTGCGCGAGCTCGGATTCTTTCCCTTTTAGACTCTGCTCCAACCTCTTGCTTTTCTCCACAGCTTCGTGGAGCTCCCGCTCA
>NW_021231175.1:0-996 GCF_002162155.2 Triticum dicoccoides | reverse complement strand
CGAACCACCTCGGTGTCACCAAAGAAAATGACTCGGTGTGACCAATTTAAATGCTGAGAAAACACTTCGCCATTTGCATCCTGCATACTTATTCCAGCTCCTCTAAATGATTCTTGTCCTCTACCAGCATCTTACATTACATGTTGCTTTGTCATGTGACTCAAGGACCAAACTATTCGACTCACACCCTAGAAGATCCCTTCTTGTAAATTGATGTCAAAGGGGGAGAGAGAGATCACATTAAAGCTTAATCACATCAAGGGGAGAGAGAGACCCTATGGGAAGGAAAGATTTCTTAGTATTACTAGATGCTTGGTATTCAAAGAGGAGAGAATTCACATGTCTTTAAGAGGGGACAAGACATGCATATGTTAATGATTGATTTTGCCCTGCTTTTCTTTTGCCCTATCTTCTCCCATTATCCAATATAAGATCCAGGGGGAGAAAGACATCTAAGGGAAGGAAATCTTCGAATTCATTGCATATCTTTACTCTTTGGGGACATGTCTATATCCAATAGAGTACCTAGTACTCACTCTCTACATGTCATCCCAATCTTGGTGCTCTTGTGGTTTTCTGTTCTTGGATTGCTTAGTAGGTGTTCTTGTGTTATCTAACTGTGTTTTATCTAGTTCACCTCCTCCAAAGCCAGCTCAAGACCACAAGGTAAGTATATGCATCACACTCATGTACATGATGATTTCTTGCTACTGTACATACTGTTTGCAAGAAGAAATCATGGACATGGAGGTACATTTCCTATATTCACATCATTTGCTCTGATGCATATAGCCAAGATACATGTAACTCATTGCTTGCTCTATCATGATTATGCATTCACATGCTCCTATATTCATATTCACATGATTGCATACATGTAACGGGAGCCTATGCATCTTACATGTCTTTCCAAAGCTTTACTTATTATTCTTCATATCTCTATCTAAAGCTTTGATGTATGTTGTCATCAATTACAAAAAAGGGGGAGATTGAAAG
>NW_021231174.1:0-1421 GCF_002162155.2 Triticum dicoccoides | reverse complement strand
GAATTTTGAATTCTATTTTATTGGGTATAAATATAAGTATGTAACCTGTAACTCATCAAATATGGTAGAGCATCCCCCGGTGGGAAATACCCTTTAGTTTCTGGGTGTATATACACCTCACACAGAAAATAATAATGATAATAATAAGCCACAAAAGTTTGGAACTTTTTTTACAATAAATTGACTTTCTTTTGCACTAATTCAGTCTCTTTCTTTGGTTTTGCAACCAACAGATGGTTGGTGTTCTGCAACCTTCGGGCATATAACAATTGGGCGTACCACACATATTTTTAAATAGCCGCCTTCTTTGTTTCAGTGAATGAAATTTTGACATGGAGCTTCCATTAATAGTCATTTGTGAATAACTGAGTGAATGAAATTCACGGGAAGGCAGTGCAACTAACTAACTAGTTTAGACTATCCGTATGAGTGACATACGTTTCCAAATTTCTTATATTATATATGGGATGGAATCCACCAAGATTAAGGTGTAGCTCGGCAACATCAAAATAATACACCATCGAATTAAATTATTACAAATGTAACGCACTAGAGTTTCCCTCTGCATATTCACTGGCAATTTGTTGTTTGGTGGTACTCAAAGTGCTTTTTAAGTTCACCAGCTCCATCCACATCGTCCAGGGTTCTCTTTTTTCTCAATACTGGTGTTTCTTTCCAGGAGGCGCTGAAAGAACCGATTGTAGGGACAACTCAAAAATCATCGAGTTTTACCGCTCGAATAATTCAATGTTTTTGTGTATAAATAGTAAAATATATGTCTATGACCAGCATAACATCACATATGGTAGTGTGTGTGTGTTGTGTGTGTGTGTACTCAGTCATATATGCAAGGTCTTGCTGAACTAAAAATTGATGTATTTGCCAATTTCATTTCATACTGTACCCAAACTGGGCAAATACATAAATCTCAAAAAATATTAAATCCACGTAAATAATACATATAGCACCGAAACAAGGTAAATACATAAATCAAGAAGAATATCATATACATGTGAATCGTAAATATAGCACCGAGACGGGACAAATACATAAAGTGGTGAAAAATATCAAATACAAGCGAGTGGTGGCTTATTTTAATTAGCAACAACTCCACCACCAAGAGAACAACGCACACATCTACGCTTCCGCATGTCTGCGTGTACATAGCTTAATGCAAGGTCTTCATGGCAACGCTCACACATCAGACCAAGTGATCTTGAACACTCCAATCTCCTCCTTGAGCCCCAGCGCCTTCCACACGGCCGGTGACGCGTCTACGTCATTGTATGGGCACGGTGGCTCGAAGTTGTGCTCAGCGTCGCAGCCGTACACCGAGTCGCACTCGTCGACGACCTGGGCCAACACGGCACGCCCGTTCCCGTTGATGCGGATCATCTTGTTGCACCTGCGCTTGCCATCCA
>NW_021231173.1:0-392 GCF_002162155.2 Triticum dicoccoides | reverse complement strand
GCCGCGCAGAAGCTGGGCCGGCTGGGCTGCCAGGTGAGCAACAGGTAGGTCTTCTGCTCTTTTTTTAATTTTTCTGTTTTGTTTTCTTTTATTTAATCTTTTGCCACTGTTTTGAATTTAAAAAAAATTCAAACAATGCCAAAAACTCCTCTGAATATTTTTATTTTGCTAGATGGACTTTTCCAAAAGCTTATAAAATATTTCAGGGATATTTGAAATTATATTCTAATTATATGAATATAATTCAAATTCAAATAGCTAATGAATTAAATTCAAAGTCCCAAAAATAAATCCTTAAAAATGTTCATTATTTTTGGTTTGGATCAAAACCCTTGCCAAAAATATTAAACAACTAAGAAGAGCATTTTGGAACAATGAATGAGATTTTAGGG
>NW_021231172.1:0-412 GCF_002162155.2 Triticum dicoccoides | reverse complement strand
GGAGCGGTGGCGGGGCGGCCCGCGGCGGCGACGCCCGCCTGAGCCGAGGGAGGCGGCCTGGCGGCGGGGACTTCGGGCTCGCGGGGGCCCGGATCGGGCCTCCCGGGCCGGCGGCAGTGGTAGGTGGCGGAGGCCACGTGGCGCAGCGGGATAGGGAGGCAGCGGTGTTGGGCGGACAATGTCCGTCGGCGGGAATATGTCCGGCGCGCGAGAGGACGAGTGGATCTAGGGTTAGGGACGAAATGAACCCGAGATTTCGGAGGAGGGGCTATAAATAGGCATAGAGGGAGCTAGGAGAGTCCAAATGAGGTGATCAAGATTTGCTAGCTGACAGATGGACCGAAGTCCTTGCAGCCGAAGAGTATGAACTCGAACGCCCCTCCAAGAGTTACCCAAAGCGCAGGCCGCTACC
>NW_021231171.1:0-3713 GCF_002162155.2 Triticum dicoccoides | reverse complement strand
ACACACACACACGATCACGTCTTGCCACTGATCACTAGCCCTTACTTAGCGTTGACGAACCTGCAGTCCTTCCTGACCTCCCCCTGCCCGCCGGTGAGCGGCCCGTTCTCCGACATCCTCACCAGCGCCGCCGCGAACGTCTCACGAAAGTACCCGTTATCGGCCGCCATCTTCTTCACGAACGGTGCGGTGCGCGGGTCGGAGGCGAGCCGCTGGTCCACGAGCAGGAGGCCCCGGCCTTTCAGCAGGTTCTTGTGGTACATGTTGTCGAGCACCATGGGCGTGGCGCGGTCGTTGCGCGCGTACGCCACGTCGCGGGTGTCCTCCCTCGCGTCCGCCGTCGGGCACCGGCCCCGCAGGTACGCGCCGTACGCCGGCTCCATGCCGCCGTCCACCGCCGGGTACAGCCGCGCCACCAGGTTGTTGCAGTGGACGCGGCCCACCGAGTGCGCGCCCAGCAGCGCCACAACGGCCTCCGCGTCCAGCCCCATGGCCGCGAACCGGGACAGCACCGCCGACACCGTGTCGTTGTGGTTCGGGACGTACCGCTCCACCTCGCCGTACCGGCTCTCCGTGGCGTCCCGCCGCCCCGTCCGCATCGGGATCGCCGCCGGCCCGCCCAGCATGGCCGCGCCGTCCCTGGCGGCCAGCGCGAGCACGTCGGCGCACGACACTGTCCCCGGGCATTCGCGCTCCAGGGCGGACTTGATGGCGCCCACGTACTTGAAGTTGCGCATGCCGAAGCTCCTCGGGGAGGCCTGCTCGGAGACGAGGCCCGTGGCGGCGTCGGTCTCCAGGAGCAGCGACGCGTCGCAGGACTTGACGGTGCAGTCGTGGAAGAGGGCCCGGAGCCACGACACGGCCGTGTTGCCGTGCTCCTCGTACAGCCTCCTCACCTGCTCCTTGACGATCTCCTCCGCCCTCGGGCAGCTCTCGGAGTAGTAGTTCAGCCTCAGACCACCGCCGCCACCACCACTCGCCGCGGCGGCGGCAGCATTCCCTGCCATGGCAGCAGATTAAGCAGACCGTGTTGAAGTTCTACTGCTCGAAAAGTACTTGTAGATATCCATGATCGATGCATTTCAGACGGAAACTAAGGAAGGAAATTTGCAGTTAGTAACTTACGAGCAGTGAAGCAGCACAAGAGGAGCAGTGCAGATGCCACTGGCACTAGGCTTGAGCTCAGACCCATCTCCAGTTCACTCTGCCTTACAGATATCCAAGGGGAGTTGAAGGTGCTCCACCCACTCTCATCTCGTCTCGTTCTTATAGCCTGGGCGCCGAGTTGGAGGGAAGAGGTGAATGAAAGTGACACCATTGGAGATGGTCCAGTGCTCTATATCCATGAAAATGCAGTTACTTCCTGGCTGACCGACACATGCGAAGGTGTGTGCAAGTGCAGCAGTAACAGAAACACAAGTCATAAACTTGGTTGAATGCGATTAAAGCCACGTTGAAATCAACTTTCTGTAAGAGGGGCCTTACTTGACAGTTGCTGAAAGAAGAACAGCGGTCAGTTCCATACCTTCCCAGCTTCCGGAAAGTGGGGACGAGCGCGCTCACATGAATTTGACATGCACCACCACCTTACTCCATTTCAGCCAAAGAGATTTGCAGTGCATATGTGGTTCAATGAAAGCGCTTGAAATGAATGCATCCATCAGTTACCTGACTTGGTTTCCTAGACCTCAACTCACAGCCTGCAAGCTTCAGACGATTGCATATGCCACTACACATAAACTTCCCAACAGAGATCCACATTAAAAACCTCCGGGAACTGGCTACCATGAACAAGCAAGGTAGTATGGGGGGAATTGGATAATTAAATTAAAAACCATTGTTTCAGCGTTGCGTGCCTATCTTAAACATCTGAAACTCGGACAGCAATGCATTGGTCTCAATCAGGCTTAAGTTTCCAAGTACCCACGCTATTGCAATGCAGTGCATGAGCCATTATTGCGAACCACCGCTAAGAACAAATTGTGAATGCTGAAAAATATTGCAAATAATACGACAGACTCTATAAATGATGTTTTGGGATATCTATTTTTTTCAGGAGGTCTGCTTCGGTACACCCCCCCTCGCTTAACGTATAAGGGCATTTTGGGCATACGGTGCTTAACGTATCCCGTGCCGTATGCGGCGTGCCCATACAGGTAGAGCCGAGCGCATGGCTCGAGCCGATACGGTCGGCTCGCATCTACCCTCTCCCCCTTCGTGCGAAACAAAAAAACCACGACCTGCGTTGATCACGCGGGCCGTTCCAACGTCGCCCCGCCCCGCCGATCGCCGCCCTTACCCGCCGATCGCCGCCCTTACCCGCCGATCATCGCCTTTCCCCGCCGATCTAGCCGTGATCACGCTGCCAATTCCAACGTCTTCCCGTCCGGCCGATCGCCGCCTTTCCCCGCCGATCGCCGACCATTTTCCCGTCTTCACCCGGGATCTGGCCGGCGCGGACGTTGTTGGAGTCGCCCGCCGTACGTGATGTCGCCTCCGTGCAGGTCGTCGCGGTGACGTGGCCTACGTGGACGCCGTCGCCGCACGCAACTCCGTGATCAACCTCTCCGGGAACGTCCTCACCGTCCGCAGCCACGCCAGGCCGGCCGAAGTGCACGTGCACGCCATGTAAGCCGTCTAGTTTGTCAAAAAAATTGTATCTGTAAATAATTATGTGCAATCACTTGTTAGATAAGAAGTTGTCATATGTATGATCGTAGTACATTTAATTTGATTTAAAATTGATAGATCAATTTTTATTATAATATTGCAGTGTTGGTTGTGAGATCATTCAATGGATAAAGAAACTGCATTTACGGATCTGTTTTTGGACACGAGTGAGTGGGATGGTAGCGATAGTGTTGATCGTACGAATGGTAATGATAGTAAAGATGATGATGATGGCAGCGACAATGAATCCTGGTCGTCGTACGATAATTTACCTGAGGAGGATTTTCAAAAGAAGGAGGAGGGTGCTTGTAGTGAAAACGTAAGTGTCGTGTACAATCTTTTCGTCGGATGAAGAACCATATGGTACTTACATGTGCATATGATTTTTTTATGTGCAGGAGGATATTGACGCCTGAACGAGGAAAATCATGGTGTTGAATCTTTCGCGGATAACATAAGCCAGGTTCGGTCCAAAATTTAAGATGTCATTGAATAACAAAAACTTGTTGATGACAACTTACACTTGCTTATGTGGAATATTGTAGGCTAACTTTGATGGTTGGAGTGGTGATGATGAATATGAGCATGAGGATGGAGCTAATATGGACATTGAGGAAGCTGAAATCCAGCAACGTGCGCTGGAGACACAGTTGAAGGTTATGGGTATGACATTTGCATCACAATGGGAGGCCTACATGTTCTATAATAACTACGCCAAAGACCGTGGATTCAGTATCAGAAAAGATAAGGTGAAATGAGGAAAAGGACTTTCAACCACTGTTCAGTATAGGCGATACGTTTGCTCGAGGGCAGGAAAACGTCTCAGTAAATTTTTAAACCCGGAGGGCCGTACCCGCAGGCTAAGACCTGAGACTCGTTGCGAGTGTGGCGCACATTTAGTCGTGAAGTTGGACAAAGGACGTGGAGTTTGGTTCGTGGCAGCTTTTATGGATGGTCACAACCATTTGTTAGTGAGACCAGATGAGGTGGTATTTCTGTGGTCACATCGAGTGATGGGAGATCACCAGATAGTTGAGATCTTG
>NW_021231170.1:0-2428 GCF_002162155.2 Triticum dicoccoides | reverse complement strand
GGTAGGAACCTTTTTTCTAAGGTTTTCATTATAAGCAACATGATCTAAAGATCGTAAACGCATTATGTCTTCTTGATTAAAAAAATTGCTTCTATGGGAGGACGACCAACATCCACCCTATAATGCACGAAAATTTCATTGGCCTCTTTCATTATAAATCTGAACTCATATGCTAGAAAGATGGCTGCCGCTCGCTTAACAGAAGAATGCTCTATATTGGAAAACTCCAGAAAAATCCTTTGTATGCAAGGATGCATGTGGATAAATTTTCTTTCAAGTTCAACTACGAGCAAAGATATAGCATCCGCAAGACTACTAGTTCTATGAAGAATAGACCCACCCATAGTGGGCAAAGCACCAACACAAGTAAAGAAATCTTGAATAACTCCTTTTCCAATAATATTACCACTACCAATCCGGAACATTTTAGTATGTAAAATAGTAGGTTCTTCATGAGGATTATCAAAAGCATAAAAGTTTCCCCCATCGTTACTACTATCTTTTTCAATGATAACCTCCCCAGTTTCAGAAATGATGGCAATAAACCGCACTAATGAATGAACACACAAGAGGCAAGCGAAAAGAGATGAACGAAAGAGGGGCAAAGAAAAGGCAAAGGTTTTCGAAAATCATTTTAGAAGTGGGGGAGAGGAAAACGAGAGGCGAATGGCAAATAATGTAATGCGAGGGAGAAGAGTTTATAATGGGTACTTGGTATGGCTTGACTTGGCGTAGATCCCCCCGGCAACGGCGCCAGAAATCCTTCTTGCTACCTCTTGAGCTTGCATTGGTTTTTCCTTTGAAGAGGAAAGGGTGATGCAACAAAGTAGCGTAAGTATTTCCCTCAGTTTTGAGAACCAAGGTATCAATCTAGTAGGAGAAGACGCACAAGTCACCTAGTAGCTGCACAAACAATTAAGAACCTTGCAATCAACGAGATAAAGGGGTTGTCAATCCCTTCACGGTCACTCGCAAAAGTCAGATCTAATAAAGATAGTAAAGTAAATAGTTTTGGTATTTTTGTTGTGTAGATTGGAAAGTAAAGAATGCAAAATAGTAAACGAGATTTAAAGAAATGCAATTTTATGGAAAAGAGACCCGGGGGCCATAGGTTTCACTAGTGGCTTCTCTCGAGATACCATGTATTACGGTGAGTGAACAAATTACTGCCGATCAATTGATAGAAAAGCGCATAATTTATATCTAAGGCAATGATCATGAACATAGGCATCACGTCCGTGTCAAGTAGACCGAGACAATTATGCATCTACTACTATTACTCCACACATTGACCGCTATCCAACATGCATCTAGAGTATTAAGTTCATAAGAACGGAGTAACGCATTAGGTAAGATGACATGATGTAGAGAGATAAACTCAAGCAATGTGATATAAACCCCATATTTTTATCCTCAATGGCAACAACACAATACGTGCCTTGCTGCCCCTATTGTCACTGGGAAAGGACACCGCAAGATTGAACCCAAAGCTAAGCACTTCTCCCATTGCAAGAAAGATCAATCTAGTATGCCAAACTAAACCAAAAATTCGAAGAGACTTGCAAAGATATCAAATCATGCATATAAGAATTCAGAGAAGAACCAAATAATATTCATAGATAATCTTGTTCATAAATCCACAATTCATCGGATCTCGAAAAACACACCGCAAAAGAGTATTACATCAAATAGATCTCCAAGAACATCGAGGAGAACTTTGTATTGAGAATCAAAGAGAGAGAAAAAGCCATCTAGCTAATAACTATGGACCCGAAGGTCTGTGGTAAACTACTCACGCTTCATCGGAGAGGCAATTGTGTTGATGTAGAAGTCCTCCGTGATCGATTCCCCCTCCGACAGATCGCCAGAAAAGGCCCCAAGATGGGATCTCACAGGTACAGATGGTTGCGGCGGTGAAAAAGTAGTTTCGTGGCTCCCCCTGATGTTTCTAGGGTATAAGAGTATATATAGGCGAAAGAAGTACGTCGGTGGAGCTACGAGGGGCCCACGAGGGTGGGGTGCGTGCCTACTGCTACGTCTTGAGCTTGCGTTGGTTTTCCTTGAAGAGGAAAGGGTGATGTAGCAAAGTAGCGTAAGTATTTCCCTCAGTTTTTGAGAACCAAGGTATCAATCTAGTAGGAGGCTCCTCAAAAGTCCCACACACCTACACAAACAAACAAGAATCTCGCAACCAACGAAATAAAGGGGTTGTCAATCCCTTCACGGCCACTTGCAAAGGTGAGATCTGATAGAGATAATATGATAAGATAAATATTTTTGGTATTTTTATGATATAGATTGGAAAATAAAAGATGCAAATAAAAGATAGATGAAAACTTACATGATAAAAGATAGACCCGGGGGCCATAAGTTTCACTAGTGGCTTCTCTCAAGATATCATAAGTATTATGGTGGGTGAACAAATTAC
>NW_021231169.1:0-836 GCF_002162155.2 Triticum dicoccoides | reverse complement strand
ATATATATATGTGCTAGTATTTGATTTATATGCAATTTGAGGTCAAAAATAACACTTAGTTTGCATATGTAGGTGTGGTTTACTTAGTGCCTTCTAAATCTCCGTCGTAACCACCGTCGATCGCCTGCACCGTCCCGTCGCCGGCACCACCTTGTGGTGAGCCTCTTGTTCATGAAATTTTATATAAAAAATTGATGTTTGTGTGATTTGGATATATAGTTAATCATGTAATAATTATCTTACCCGTACGTTGTTTGTTATACATAGTGCCATGGTTTTGATATCCGTCCCCGTCGGCCCTCGTCCTTGTTATGATTCGGATGTGGTATATTCTCTTTTAAAACTATTTGTTGCAATTTGTGTTTATGACAAATTATGCCCATCAAGTTGACATAGATATTTTTATCTAGGAGGTATGTGAACCGGAAATTCCAATCGACCCTATTGTCGAGAGGTTAAATTTAGTTGAAAGAGAAAACGAGCACTTGAAAGAAAAATTGAAAAGAATTGAGGGGGAGAAGATGGAATTGGAGTTGCATGTTGCCGATGTCGTCGATGATCACAAGATCAAGATGGAGAAAATGCGCTTGAAGAATAGAAAGATTAGAAAATATGCCATCGATAGTGAGGCTTGGTATCATTATGCTGTTGGATCAATTGTTACCTTAGTTGCGATCTTGATCGCATTTGTTGTTGCATTTAAATGCTTTAGCTAGAGAGTTATTTGTTTGTTGCATTTAAGTGTTGTATGAACTTTATGTATGAACTTGTATTAATTTGGTCTATTCGGTGTTGTGTAATGAAGATGAGCTGGCAATGGATGTACGATGACCGAT
>NW_021231168.1:0-3072 GCF_002162155.2 Triticum dicoccoides | reverse complement strand
AGCAACATTCAAGCACATAGATCACGACAGTTTCATTAAGACTGACATTCAAGCACAATATTCAAACACAAGCACATCTCAGCTGCTACACCAGAAAAGATAAAACCATAGGATTATAAATATCACAACCCATACATTACAAACCTTCCCCCAAATAGAAACATGTTCACTTAACTATATTTACAAACCACACGATAAAGCACAAACCAGAAGTTCAACTTTCACCACACATGCAGTTCACAGGGATATCCTGGACCATAACGAACAGCAAAAGGGACGGGGATGGGGAAAGAAGAGAGAAGCATGCTCCTCTCTTTATGGATTCTTGCCTATACCAGTCGCAACACTGGAATGATCAACCTCCTCTCCAATGCTATCGCTTTCGGTCTCTTCATCGACATCTCCAGTAGACATTGCAGCATCGTTGGAAAGGACACCAGCAGCAGCTGGAGAATCTAAAACAACAAAAACTGTTGCTTGTGCTGCACTAGGAAGAGCTGGAGAACCAGCATCAAGAACAACTGATGGCTCTGCTGTAGGAGACTTCTCCGGGCCTACAGCAACACTACCACCAGTCTCAACAGCAGCCTCGATGGGATCTTTCTCCAAAATGATATCTCCAGCTGTCTTTCCCTACTCAGTATCAGAAACCACAATGCCAATGGACGACTGAGGTTCAGTTGGGTCCACCCTGTCGGAGCAGCCGGTGCCTGACACGGACTTGTCTGCAAACTTCTCTGGAGGAACACTAGCATCATCATTATGCAGCAAGAACAGAAAGTCATTACAAATGGGCACATAGTGATAAAATGCACAAACAAGTAAAATAAAAAATGACACAAATGGACAAGAAAAATGGTACTTTATTTTCACTACCATGAACCTCATCAACCAATACATCACTCGCGAGAGCAAGTTCTTGCACAGCGGCAGGTTCATGCATAGGTAAAACATCCTCCTCAACCCTAGCACCATCATCAACAACCTACAAAAAACTTCATGTAGAACACAAATGCCTAATCAGCAGAAGTTCACATTACATAATCAAAAGAAGGTCAGCTATGACCACTAACACATAATGGAAGGACAAATACAATAAACATAGAAGGTCAGATATCAAACTACTCTAATACAAAAGGGAACAAAAAGGACCAGTCATGGAAATCACAGAAGTTCAATTGCTGTAGCCCCTGAAATTCAGGTACTGTAAATAGAGAAGGTCACCTAGGAAACACTAGTACTAAAAAGAAAAAGTTTAGGACACATGAAATCAATGAGGGTCACCTATGACTAAAACACAGTAATAATTGAAAGCTAACAATGAACATTAATGCAAAGAAATATCAAAAGCCAACATAAACAAACCTCTTTGGTATGCTCCACGTCGCCTCCTTCGCGACCCAAATGAACAGAATCTTGCCTCTGAATCTGTCTCACAACAACACTTGCCTCATGTTCAAAAGGCCTGCAACGAGCATCTTGCATTTCCTTGAACAACTCGAAACTAGTCCAGAGGTGGGAAGTTCTCTGGTGAAGCTCATAAAGAAATCTAGCTTCAATTGACAAAACCTCCTTCGAAGACTCAGCATCAAAATCGTGGCTGGGAGGAAGAATCCCATCCACGCGACTAAGATGCTCAACAGTTGTCGGAACACGGGCCATCTCCGCAGAAACAGTTTCAAGAAGATCCTCAATCCTGACCAAGGAAAGATTGGCAGCATCAAACAAACCCTTGAAAGACACGCCACCTACATCACTCACACGGGCAGAAGAACCTCCTGGATCTACAGGGGGGCACCAGTATTGACATCTCGGGAGAATTCAAATCTTGGGGAAGTTCCACTCCCTAGGCCGGCGGCATGAGGCATAGTAAGAACAGGACGTTTGATACGCCTAAAGAACACAACCTCAGCCTGTGTCTTCCACTACATACAAGAACAAAAGTCAACGTGTTAGAAAACAAATGAATGAACATGGAAAGAAAAATATAGAATATAGTACCAGAAGTTCAAGTTAAACTACGTAGGAAAGAATGATGCATAGAAACACTCACAGACAGTTTCCCAAATACCCAGTTGGCTGGGTGATCATCACTCTTATTGACCAAGTCAGCCGCAGCAAGCTCAAGAAGCTTGGCCTGATTCATGAAATTGATGTGAGGGGTCCTCAAGTCAGGATTAGGCGTCTTGCCAATGATAAGGCAACCCAGATACATAAGAAGCGGCGCGATGGCACAGCCTGTGACAGCTTTTCCTCTGCTAGTCCCTTGCTGATACCTAACAATAGCCCTTCGAATTTCATCAACAACCAACTGGCAGTAGTCCATATCTGCCATATCTTCAAAGACAAGATTCTCAGCCATTGCTGCCTCCCTCAACACTCGTGTAGATGTACCAGGAATAACCACCTTCATGAAAAGAATCAGGTAAAACACCTGCAGAGCCAGATCATCCCTCGTCTCATCCTTCACAAGTTCCCCGAGGATATTCCGCAGATCCTTTGTCTTGCTGTCGTCACTCCTAGCGTAGCCAAGCTTGCCCTTTAGCCTCATAACAGCATCATCATACCCATCATTCGCGGGCTTAGGAAGGGTACGACTACCCTGAGGGAATCTGCCATGGAATTGACACGAGAGATGTCCTAGGGTGAGGACTTAGTCGTGAGGCCAACACATCTATGTGGTAGCTTGAGAGGGGTTGAACGAAATCGAGAGACGCAACACAAGACAGGGATTTAGATAGCTTCAGGCCCCAGGAAACATCATCCGGTAAGAACTGAGGGAGTCCTGGACTAGGGGGTGTCCGGACAGCCGGACTATCATCGTCAGCCGGACTCCAAGACTATGAAGATACAAGATTGAAGACTCTGTCCCGTGTCCGGATGGGACTTTCCTTAGCGTGGAAGGCAAGCTTGGCGATACGGATATGTAGATCTCCTACCATTGTAACCGACTCTGTGTAACCCTAGCCCTCTCCGATGTCTATATAAACTGGAGGGTTTTAGTCCGTAGGACAACACAACCATTACAACAATCATACCATAGGCTAGCTTCTAGGGTTTAGCCTCCTTGAT
>NW_021231167.1:0-1002 GCF_002162155.2 Triticum dicoccoides | reverse complement strand
GCAATCTTCGCAAGCATGTATTTGTTTGTCTAACTATAGGTGGAAGAACAAGATCCACTGTGTGTGCAACGGCAACAATAAATATCATGTCATTAGGTAGACTTCTGATAATTCTACTCTGCATTTTTTTTGCTTTAGTAGAAGTGTTCTGCTGCATTATTCTATGGGCCACAAATTTTCTACCATCCTTACATTAACTCAAGGTTGTGTCCTGGTGCTGACTTATTTGAGTTTTCTAATTGGGTTTGTTGTGCTATGCTGAATATCTTTGTCATGTAGGATGTTTTCTAATTTTTTAAAGTTTTCAGCTTGCATTCTTAATGACATTGAGGTTACTCTATGAACACAGATCATGTCATTTGACTTCCCGGAGAACTACATATTCCTGTCTATTGGAAGGGTCAGGTCAAGTACTGAGTTGATTGCCCAGAGAGTTGAGTTTGTACAGGAGGCTGATAAAAGAAGTCACTTGATGGATCTGCTCCATGTGCAAAGAGACAGTTCAGATCAAGGGAGGTAATATTTTGATTGTCCGTTATTTTTATTATTCAATCACTTACTCTGACGTTTCGTTGTTCTTTAGTTTCTCTTAAGATTAGTTGTGGAAGTACTCTGGAGGTGCTCCAAGTAGAGAAAGCAGATCTCTATTCCAAGTGATCATTTTTCTGCCGTCCTTTGCTGCAGCAAGCTCTCATACTTGTCTTAGTGGAGAGTGGAGACCAAAAGGGGTGCCGACTAACTAGAGAACTGGTTTTGTATGAATGGATTTTCAGCGACTTCAGTTCATGGTGATGGAAACCAGTAGGTTTATCCCTTTTTTTCCTTCAGAACCTCCCATTTTTGCTTGGAGCATATTTATTTCTGCTTGTTCTCTGGAATGATGTAATAATCGGCCAGTTGCTACCATCAAATGAATATTGCCAATTTACTATTCCTTTGGTTTGTTTGACAAACTATTGTAGCTTTTGTACTTTCCAGGTATTGCTACCACACATCAAATAC
>NW_021231166.1:0-643 GCF_002162155.2 Triticum dicoccoides | reverse complement strand
CCGACACCCCGACCCCGAAACGACACCCTGACCCCGAAACAGCACCCCGACACCGACATGACACCCCGACCCCCTAAACCTCCCGAAAAGGTGCTCTTTGGCCTTCCAGAGGCCGGCGGGGTTATATATTTGTGAATTATTAGTTAGGTCATATATTTTTCGATTTTGTTATGAAAAACATCATATATAATTGTGTTGATCGGGTAGATTTAAATGTGCAGTTGTTTCATCGCTGCGAGGTTTGGTGTTCGACGACCTCGCCATGCGTTTGACGAGCTCTTCCCCTTCGTTCGTGGGTGGGCACAAATGACATGTCCTTCTCCCCCATTAATTATTTGCACAAATGACATGAAATTTGGTAGCTAGCTGTATATGTGTCTTGAATCATCAGTATGCGTAACCAATATGTGTCTCCCGTTCGAAAGCGTCATAGTTATAAATATGCATGCATTTGCATATTTATAACCTTGATTCTTTCGAATTGTCCAACGATATCCATGGACAGCCCGAGTATGTGTAGATTGGGTTCATTTTCCCATATGCTTTGCTCCGGATCCGACGCATAAATTTCGTCAGTACCTCCCCTGTTATTCTTTGGGTACACATCCTCTCTGTTTATTGCAGAGACGTGTATCAGGAGAAC
>NW_021231165.1:0-494 GCF_002162155.2 Triticum dicoccoides | reverse complement strand
GGGGGGCGTGTGGTGTGCGTGTGTGACATTCATATACACATCAGGACATTACATTGAAAACACAATAAGTAAGGATATTAGTCGAGCAATCAGAAGATCACAAAGTAATTAATAGAGGGCAACAAGCATTTTGTCATGACATAATTTAAAGTTTGACTAGTTTTTTGTAGGGGTGGGCATAAAAACCGACGAACTGAAGACAGAACCGATGCTGAAACCGAAAAAACCGAAATTTCGGTTTTTAATGCAAGTACAAGAAAATTCAGTTAGTATCTCTGGTAACCGAACTCAATTTCTTCGGTTCGGTATAAGCATGGTAACCGAACAGAAAAACCGAATATAGGCATGGATACGTGAATGTACATCCAACAACGAGCTGCTCCCGCGCTAGGTAGCCTCGAGCGCATGCATTCACGTGTCCCGACAAAAGAAAATGGGCCAAGGCGCCGAGCCGACGAGCGACAACCTGCATGCAAGGCCCAAGCTACCAAGCT
>NW_021231164.1:0-935 GCF_002162155.2 Triticum dicoccoides | reverse complement strand
GGGGGGGGAGGCTTACGGCCGTGTCTTGAGTCGCGATCACCCCCAGCTTCTCCCAAGTCTCAGTATCAATAGACGTGTCTTGAATGCTGTCTTCCTGCTCGTCTGCCAGCTCGCCCATCACCGTATCATGTCGATCCACAATCGCACTAGAGCCAGCCGCTCCCTTCTATGGCACCACCGCCGAAGCTTTGGACACACTCACACCATTGGCAGCTACCTTGGAGGAGTTGCCCGCTTGAGGCCCAGACTTGTGAGTCCCGCCCGTGCCGTTTTGACTGTCAGGCGGGGGAGCGGAGGGGCCCGCCCCCGGAGCCCCTCCACCAGCCCCCAGCCTACGCGGGAGCTGCTCCAGCTCAATCCTGATCTGGTACCCTTCGTGGTTGAACCAGACCTCCACAGTGCCGTTCAGCTTGGCCGGGGTCTTGCAGGCCAGCTTCATTCTCACCGGGCCCAGTTTAATGATGGAGAGCTCGTCAACCACGATAGGCCGCCCCAGCATCTTGAACGCCTCCTTGATACGCTCGATCTTGCGATGTTTCTCCGGGATCCCATGGAGCCGCACCCAAGCTTCTGGCATAACCATAGGGGGAATCACCTCATGAACCACATCACACACCCTAGCAGTGATGTCGTTGATGGAAAGGAACAGCTTGCCACTTGTCCGGGCCATATGAAGGGGATCTGCAGAGGGGAAAACCACCATGAAATCATCTTCTCCCACTTGGGTGACTTGCCAGTCCCAATCCCCCGTGACCATGTGCTTCAGCTCCTGCTTGAGGACCCGCATGTTCATGCGGCCTGGCTCTGCAGATAGAATCGCAGCATTGCCGACCGAGAGCAGCCGAGGGCCCTCGACATCCGCCTCCTCTTCGAACTGCAGGCAGAAGAAGCCTTCCCCAGAAATGGCGCTTCCCATGATCTGCAAGCTAGGCTGC
>NW_021231163.1:0-814 GCF_002162155.2 Triticum dicoccoides | reverse complement strand
AACTTAACGCCTTTGTGAAGCAGATTAGTCAGTGGCTTGGCGATCTTGGAGAAGTTCTCGACAAAGCGGCGACAATAGCTGGCCAGTCCGAGAAAGCTTCTGACTTGCTTGACAGTCTTTGGAGGGGTCCAGTCAAGAATAGCCTGAACGCGCTCTGGGTTGACGGCAATGCCATCCTTGGAGATAACATGACCAAGGTAGGTGACTTCGGGTAACCAGAATTCACATTTGGAATACTTGGCATAAAGTTGATGCTCTCGAAGCTTCTCCAGAACAAGACGAAGATGTTCAGCATGTTCTTCTTTATTCTTCGAATATACCAGTATATCATCCAGATAGACTACTACGAACTTGTCGAGGTAATCCATGAATATATAGTTCATCAGACGAGAGAATGTAGCTGGAGCATTGGTTAAACCGAATGACATGACGGTGTACTCGTAAGAACCATAACGAGTCACAAATGCGGTCTTTGGAATATCCTCTTCACGAACACGGATCTGGTGGTAACCCAACCTCAAGTCGAGTTTAGAGAATATCGATGAACCAGCCAGTTGATCATACAGATCATTGATCCGAGGAAGGGGATATTTGTTTTGAATTGTAGCTTGGTTGATAGGACGATAGTCTTGGACCAAACGGTTCGTACCGTCCTTCTTCTTGACGAAGAGAGAAGGTGCTCCCCAAGCAGAGGAACTTGGACGAATGAAACCCTTGTGAAGAGATTTGTCGATTTCCTCCTTAAGCTCAAGGAGTTCATGAGGTGGCATCTTGTAGGGTCGTTTTGCAATAGGAACGGTGCCTGGTTTCAAGT
>NW_021231162.1:0-481 GCF_002162155.2 Triticum dicoccoides | reverse complement strand
CTAGAAGCCATGAAATCCGAGATAGGATCCATGTATGAAAACAAAGTATGGACTTTGACTGACTTGCCCGTTGAGCGGCGAGCCATAGAAAATAAATGGATCTTTAAGAGGAAGACAGACGCGGATGGTAATGTGACCATCTATAAAGCTCGGCTTGTCGCTAAGGGTTATCGACAAGTTTAAGGAGTTGACTACGATGAGACTTTCTCACTGGTAGCGAAGCTGAAGTCCGTCCGAATCATGTTAGCAATTGCCGCATTCTATGATTACGAAATATGGCAAATGGACGTCAAAACGGCATTCCTTAATGGTTTCCTTAAGGAAGAATTGTATATGATACAGCCGGAAGGTTTTGTCGATCCTAAGAATGCTGACAAAGTGTGCAAGCTCCAACGCTCGATTTATGGGCTGGTGCAAGCATCTCGGAGTTGGAACATTCGCTTTGATGAGATGATCAAAGCGTTTGGGTTTACACAGACTT
>NW_021231161.1:0-481 GCF_002162155.2 Triticum dicoccoides | reverse complement strand
TTATGACTTCTACCATGTATCATTTTCATATATTCCTCAACAACACGTCTAGATTCATGTAGATAATAGTTTGAACACGTCTAGCAATTTACATGTCTTCTGGGCAAGCTAAGCTATTTTCTTGATGATCCAAGGAGGTTGCTGATCAAATATAAAATATGTAATTTTCTGGTTCAGTAATAAACGGGCAATTCAACCTATAGCTGGGGCAGCCTGATTTCCTCCGACACACGCCCGCTAACAGCAGCAGTTACGACCAGGCGGTTGCGGAAGGTGATAGGTGTGGTGGTCGGCGGTGCCTGGGCTATTGATGTTCGATTTGAGAGGAAGAAGAGAGATTGGCTACTGATTTTGGGAGGAAGAAGAGAGATTGAGCGTGCTGTTGCTGCCGTGTGTGGTCTTGGGAGAGGAATAAAAGAGAGTAGTAGAGAGATTTAGAGAGATAGCAAAGGATTGAGAGGCTACTGCTATTTGTATTGCT
>NW_021231160.1:0-480 GCF_002162155.2 Triticum dicoccoides | reverse complement strand
GCTTCTGAGGACCAGCACCGGATGAGGAACCCATGTCACGGCCATGCTTGCGTGTTGCGTCATAATCAGTCTGACCAGTTTCAGCACTGATGGCCTTGTTAACAAGTTTTTGAAAAGATGTGCACTCATGCAGACGGAGGTCGCGGCGAAGCTCAGGACTAAGTCCCTTACGGAACCTTGCTTGCTTCTTGGCATCAGTAGAAACTTCCTCAGTTGCATATCGTGCAAGGTTACCAAACTCCCTGCTGTAAGCATCCACAGAGAGTCGTCCTTGGGTGAAATTGCAAAATTCCTCACGTTTATGGTCCATGAGACCCTCCGGAATGTGATGTTCACGGAAAGCCTCACCGAATTCAGCCCAAGTAGTGACATGGCCCGCTGGGCGCATAGCTCCATAATTCTCCCACCATAGACTGGCGGGGCCTTCAAGATGATATGCAGCAAAGGTGACCTTGTCAGCCTCAGCTACTAGCGCGGAAC
>NW_021231159.1:0-973 GCF_002162155.2 Triticum dicoccoides | reverse complement strand
AAATATGCTCAATGCTGCAACCGGTGCTATGCGGAGTCTGCACGACAGTGTTCTTTCTTTGGAGAAGCGGCGTCTCAGAGAGAAGGATGTGGCATACCCGGTTTTCGTGGCCAAGGTGCCAGAGGGCAAGGGCTTTGTGGATGGCAACATCGGGGGTACGATCGTCCTGCGGTTTGATGACATCTTTGCTATGTTTAACCTTCATCCGCTGCACTACACCTTCGTTCGGCTATTTTCGCTGAGTATGGAGATGCGGATCATTCGCGACAAGACCCCGGACATCGTGATAGTCGACCCCTTCTACATGCGTGCCAAGATCTTGGGCAGCGCTGGGGACCGGCAAGTCGCGAGTTCTTACCTCGAAGGCGTCATTCTGGCAAACCAAGATAAGGATAACTTCCTCGTGCCTTACTTTCCCGAGTAAGTCCTCCCCTCAACCGGCCCGTAACATATGAATTCTTACTTTTCGATCGTTGTTCTTTTAACATTCCGTGTTTTCTGCAGTGACACACGTTGCACGCTCATCCTCCTAAGCCCCAAATATTCCATGGCCATGTATTTCGACCCGGACCGTCAGTCGAACATAGACTACACAAATGTCAAGAAGGTTCTTGATGATGTTCTCCCCGGCTACGCCCAATCTGGAGGCACCTTCACCAGGCCTATTCGTAAGTACGGCAAGCACGTGTTCTCCCACAATACGACGTTCTGCTGCGTCAAGCAGCCGCCTGGCGGTCAGAAGGGTGCCTACTACGCCATCCATCACATGCGGGCGATCGTACGGGACCATCATCAACTTCTGCTACCGAGTAAACTCCAAGATTGGGCCGCGAGCGTGTCGGCAATCCAGGACGCGGACCTCCGACAAGAATTCTTTCGCATCCAGTCGGAGTTTGCGGAAATCATCCATCAAGATGTCCTTCGTACCTCGGGGCAGTTCTACCTCAGAAATCAACCGTCCAACAGTGACATC
>NW_021231158.1:32764-34649 GCF_002162155.2 Triticum dicoccoides | reverse complement strand
CATTATGCAAGGGATCAATATCAGGCCATCACAATGGAGAGGAATGCTGAACACAGGGATCCCATAGGGATGAAATTCCTTTCGGAAGATAAGCTCCGCACACTTGCTTTCCCCTGGCTGGAAGCTGAAGATACTGAGTAATCTAGAACACGCCTTCCGTCGGTCCTCCTGATACTTGCGTGGCACGAGGACCATGGTCGACCTTGTTCGCTTGGAAAGCTCCAGGTGCCAGCGCACGAAACTGATGCTGGTTAATGTGGTGCGCCATGACTTGCAGACGGTTTGGAAGCGCACAAGGGACTTCACAGGAAGAAGTACGAGTATCTGAAAGAAGATTATATCATCTGGGATGAAGCTGCTACTGCCGGAGGCTAAAGGTGCTGATTCCGGCGACATAGCCATCCGCCGGGGTCGTTTAGGAATCGGCGGCTTCATATCGTTGTTTCCGGTCAACATGAATTGGCCGTGCCCTGCGTATTCATAGGCATATATAGTGGTCAGATAAGAGTGCCTACTAATCCGACCCGACTCGGAATTTGTATCCAAAGGAACCTCGACTCCTAATAATGACAAAACAAACCACAAACGAGTCGAATAAGGACCAGGAAAAACAAATCATTTTGCTAAGCTATAATCGAATTTGAAAAAATGTATCCTATGAAAAGAATGATTGAAATTTATAAAACGAGAGCAGATGCAGATGCAGATCTACACCGGCCTAACTAATAGCAAAATCAATAGGAAAGGAGAACAGAAGGGAGGGTAACCTGGACGATAGCGCCGAAACGAACATCACGGTAGAACCCGTCGGCCGAAAATCGGGATTGAAGGAGGACAAGAGCTGGCCGGTCCCGTCATCCCTTATAATTTCACGTGCTTAGCCGCCGCCCCTGCGTTCTTGCTAACCCTAGCCACAGTTTTGGGATAGACCTGAGTGGGCCTGGAAGCACATGGGCCAAAAATTCTCTCTCAACAACGGCCCTTTACCACGTTTCCGAAAGTGACCTCCTATATGCCGCATTTTGCTGCCACTCAAAAAAAAAATATGCCGCATTTTGCGGCCAGGTCGCGCAACGCACAGGGGGCATGCGATGCTCTAGCCACTGCGCCAGGCTAGCTACTCTGAAAGAATAGCAGCGGCAGAGCAGTTTAAATAAACTGCCGCAGCAGCGAAAAATAAAAACCAATTCAGCCCATTCCATAAATTAAAATTTGTGGGCAAGGGATCGAACTCGAGTACTCTGGATAGGGAAGCGTGTCAATGGCCACTGTACTATCTACTCCCTCCGTTCGAAATTACTTGTCGCGAAAATGGATGTATCTAGAACAAAAATACGTCTAGATACATCCATTTCTGCGACAAGTAATTCCTAACGGAGGGAGTAATATTTAGTGACTACAATGGCAGCCTGGAGTATATGAACTATAACCCGTTGCACATTAAAATTTATTTTAAATTTTGAAACATAATTTTTTTTAAAAGACACTCTTTTTGAAACGCAAACATTGCTAGGGGACTCAATTTTTTAAAACAAAACCGGAACAAAAAATTGAATACATGAATATATTTAAATTATGAACTACTTTTCATAAACACAAAACATATTTTCAAAATAATATTTTTTTTGGAAAACAGAACATTTTTAAAATAAAACTATTTTAGAAAAAGTCGAGCATTTTTTTAATTTGGCAATGGATTTCGAAAACATGACTCTTTTTTAAATTTTTGAAAAACAATTCAAAACTGCAGTATTTTTGGAATATGTGAACAATTCTCGGAAACAGGAACAATTTTTTGAATTAGTGAAACAATTAAACATGCAGACAATTTCTTGAATTTGTGAACATTTTTTGAATATGTGAAAAAATATGAAAAGGAAAAAAA
>NW_021231158.1:17124-30811 GCF_002162155.2 Triticum dicoccoides | reverse complement strand
TGCGGACCCTACGGGTTCGAAAACTATGTAGACATGACCTAGAACTATTCTCGGTCAATAACCAATAGCGGAACCTGGATGCTCATATTGGCTCCTACATATTCTACGAAGATCTTTATCGGTCAAACCGCACAACAACATACGTTGTTCCCTTTGTCATCAGTATGTTACTTGCCCGAGATTCGATCGTCGGTATCCAATACCTAGTTCAATCTCGTTACCGGCAAGTCTCTTTACTCATTACGTAATGCATCATTCCGTAACTAACTCATTAGCTACATTGCTTGCAAGGCTTATAGTGATGTGCATTACCAAGAGGGCCCAGAGATGCCTCTCCGACAATTGGAGTGACAAAACCTAATCTCGAAATACGCCAACCCAACATGTACCTTTGGAGACACCTGTAGTACTACTTTATAATCACCCTGTTACGTTGTGACGTTTGGTAGCACCCAAAGTGTTCCTCCGGTAAACGGGAGTTGCATAATCTCATAGTTACAGGAACATGTATAAGTCATGAAGAAAGCAATAGCAACATACTAAACGATCAAGTGCTAGGCTAACGGAATGGGTCATGTCAATCACATCATTCTCCTAATGATGTGATCCCGTTAATCAAATGACAACACATGTCTATGGTTAGGAAACATAACCATCTTTGATTAATGAGCTAATCAAGTAGAGGCATACTAGTGACGTTATGTTTGTCTATGTATTCACACATGTATCATGTTTCCGGTTAATACAATTCTAGCATGAATAATAAACATTTATCATGAAATAAGGAAATAAATAATAACTTTATTATTGCCTCTAGGGCATATTTCCTTCAGTCTCCCACTTGCACTAGAGTCAATAATCTAGTTCACATCGCCAATATTCATATCTGTATATGATTAACACCCATAGTTCACATCTTCATGTGACCAACACCCAAAGGGTTTACTAGAGTCAATAATCTAGCTCACATTGCTATGTGATTAACACCCAAAGAGTACAAAGGTATGATCATGTTTTGCTCGTGAGAGAAGCTTAGTTAACAGTTCTGTCACATTCAGAGCCGCATGTATTTTGCAAATATTCTATGTCTGCAATGCTCTGCACGGAGCTACTCTAGCTAATTGCTCCCACTTTCAATATGTATAGAGTCATCTGGATCGGTGTAAAAGCTTGCATCATTGTAACTTTTTACGACGGGCTCTTTTATCACCTCCATAATCGAGAAACATCTCCTTAGTCCTCACTAAGGATATTCTTGACCGCTTTCCAGTGATCTACTCTTAGATCAAAATTGTATTCCTTTGTCAAACTCAGAGCAAGGTATACAATAGGTCTGGTTCACAGCATAGCATACTTTATAGAACCTATGACTGAGGCATAGGGAATGACTTTTCATTCTCTTTCTATTTTCTGCCATGGTCGGGTCTTGAGTCTTACTCAACTTCACAGCTTTGCATCACAGGCAAGAACTCCTTTTTTGACTGTTCCATTTTGAACTATTTCAAAAATTTATCAAGGTATGTACTCATTTGAAAAAATCTTATCAAGCGTCTTGATCTATCTATATAGATCTTGATGCTCAATGTGTAAGCAGCTTCACCGAGGTCTTGCTTTGAAAAACTCCTTTCAAAACACTCCTTTATGCTTTGCAGAATAATTCTACATTATTTCCGATCAACAATATGTCATTCACATATACTTATCAGAAATGTTGTAGTGCTCCCACTCACTTTCTTGTAAATACAGGCTTCTCCAAAAGTCTATATAAAATCATATGCTTTGATCAACTCATCAAAGCGTATATTCCAACTCCGAGATGCTTGCACCAGTCCATAGATGGATCGCTAGAGCTTGCACACTTTGTTAGCATCTTTAGGATTGACAAAACCTTCTGGTTGCATCATATACAACTCTTCTTTAATAAATCCATTAAAGAATGCAGTTTTGACATCCTTTTGCCAGATTTCATAAAATGTGGCAATTGCTAACATAATTCAGACAGACTTTAAGCATCGATATGATTGAGAAAAAACTCATCGTAGTCAACACCTTGAACTTTGTCAAAAACCTTTTTCGACAAATCTAGCTTTGTAGATAGTAACACTACTATCAACGTCCGTCTTCCTCTTGAAGATCCATTTATTTTCTATGGCTTGCCGATCATCGGTCAAGTCAATCAAAGTCCACACTTTGGTCTCATATATGGATCCCATCTCAGATTTCATGGCCTCAAACCATTTCGCGGAATCTGGGCTCATCATCGCTTCCTCATAGTTCATAGGTTTATCATGATCTAGTAACATGACTTCCAGAATAGGATTACCGTACCACACTGGCGCGGACCGTACTCTGGAATACCTACGAGGTTTTGTAGTAACTTGATTTGAAGTTTCATGATCATCATCATTAGCTTCCTCGCTAATCGGTGTAGCAATCACTGGAACTGATTTCTGTGATGAACAACTTTCCAATTTGGGAGAAGGTACAATTACCTCATCAAGTTCTACTTTCCTCCCACTCACTTCTTTCGAGAGAAACTCCTTCTCTGGAAAGGATCCATTCTTAGCAACGAATGTTTTGCCTTCGGATCTGTGATAGAAGGTGTACCCAACAGTTTCCTTTGGGTATGAAGATGCACTTTTTCCGATTTGGGTTCGAGCTTATTAGGTTGAAAACCGTTTTCATATAAGCATCGTAACTCCAAACTTTTAAGAAACGACAGCTTAGGTTTACTGCTAAACCATAGTTCATACGGTGTCGTCTCAACGGATTTAGATGGTGCCCTATTTAAACGTGAATGCAGCTGTCTCTAATGCATAACCCCAAAACGATAGTGGTAAATCAGTAAGAGACATCATAGATCGCACCATATCCAATAAAGTGCGGTTACGACGTTCGGACACACCATAACGTTGTGGTGTTCCAGGTGGCGTGAGCTGTGAAACTATTCCACATTGTTTTAATTGAAGACCAAACTCGTAACTCAAATATTCGTCTCCGCAATCAGATCGTAGAAAACTTTATTTTCTTGTTACGATGATTTTTCCACTTCACTCTGAAATTCTTTGAACCTTTCAACTATTTCAGACTTATGTTTCATCAAGTAGATATACCCATATCTGCTCAAATCATCTTGTGAAGGTCAGAAAATAACGATACTTGCCACGAGAATCAACACTTATTGGATCGCATACATCGGTATGTATTATTTCCAATAAGTCAGTAGCTTGTTCCATTGTTCCGGAGAACGGAGTTTTAGTCATCTTGCCCAAAAGGCACGGTTCGCAAGCATCAAATGATTCATAACCAAGTGATTCCGAAAATCCATCTTTATGGAGTTTCTTCATGCGCTTTACACTGATATGACCCAAACGGCAGTGCCACAAATAAGTTGCACTATCATTATCAACTTTGCATCTTTTGGCATCAATATTATGAATATGTGTATCACTACAATCGAGATCCAACAAACTATTTTCATTGGGTGTATGACCATTAAAGGTTTTATTCATGTAAACAGAACAACAATTATTCTCTGACTTTAAATGAATAACCGTATTGCAATAAACATGATGAAATCATATTCATGCTCAACGCAAACCTAAATAACATTTATTTAGGTTTAACACTTATCCCAAAAGTTTAGGGAGTGTGCGATGATGATCATATCAATCTTGGAACTACTTCCAACACTCATCGTCACTTCACCTTCAACTAGTCTCTGTTTATTCTGTAACTCCTGTTTCGAGTTACTAATCTTAGCAACCGAACAAGTATCAAATACTCAGGGGCTACTATAAACACTAGTAAGGCACATATCAAGAACCTGTATATCAAATATACCTTTGTTCACTTTGCCATCCTTCTTCTCCACCAAATGTTCAAGGCATTTCCACTTCCAGTGACCATTTCCTTTGCAGTGTAAGCACTCAGTTTCAGGCTATGGTCCAGCTTTGGGCTTGTTTGCAGGAGTGACAACTTGCTTGTCTTTCCACTTGAAGTTCCCTTTCTTTCCCTTTGCCCTTTTCTTGAAACTAGTGGTCCTGTCAATCATCAACACTTGATGCTCTTTCTTGATATCTACCTTCATCGATTTCAATATCACGAAGAGCTCGGGAATCGTTTTCGTCATCCCTTGCATACTATAGTTCATCACAAAGTTCTAGTAACTTAGTGATGGTGACTAGAGAATTCTGTCAATCACTATCTTATCTGGAAGATTAACTCCCACTTGATTCAAGCGATTGAAGTACCCAGACAATCTGAGCACATGCTCACTAGTTGAGCGATTCTCCTCCATCTTTTAGCTATAGAACTTGTTGGAGACTTCATATCTCTCAACTCGGGTATTTGCTTGAAATATTAACTTCAATTCCTGGAACATCTCATATGGTCCATGACATTCAAAACGTCTTTGAAGTCCCAATTCTAAGCCGTTAAGCATGGTGCACTAAACTATCAAGTAGTCATCATATTGTGCTAGCTAAACATTCATAACGTCTGCATCTGCTTCTGCAATAGGTCTGTCACCTAGCGGTGCATCAAGGACATAATTCTTCTGTGCAGCAATGAGGATAAACCTCAGATCATGGATCCAATCCGCATCATTGCTACTAACATTTTTCAACACAATTTTCTCTAGGAACATATCAAAATAAACATATGAAAGCAACAACGCGAGCTATTGATCTGCAAAATACTACCAGGACTAAGTTCATGATAAATTTAAGTTCAATTAATCATATTACTTAAGAACTCCCACTTATATAGACATCTCTCTAGTCATCTAAGTGATCACGTGATCCAAATCAACTAAACCATGTCCGATCATCACGTGAGATGGAGTAGTTTCAATGGTGAACATCACTATGTTGATCATATCTGTCACATCCCTAGCTTCTGGTAATGCTCTGAGCTAGCTAGTCATGTGTTGCATCATGTTTAAATTTTGCCTAAAATTGAAATGGGGATGTTCAAACCCTAGCATTAAATCAACTCAACTAGGGTAAGTTAAAATCTTTTCAATAAACCCAAAAGGCCCTAAGAAAAGTTCATGATTTCTGGTTAAGGTGGAAACCTCTGCCAAAAATGATGAATATATCCTTAGGTCATTTTTGGATTTTTGAATTAAATCATATTGTATTTGAATTGGGGCATTTAAATACTATTAATATTTTTAAATGCTCCAACAATTCTGAAAATAGTTAAGGGCCTCTGTAATAATTCTTTTAATGGCCACAATTATTTGCAGGATTTATTAAAATGATTTGGGCTATAAACTAAATCAGAAACAAAACTACAGAAATAGAAAAGAGAACAAAATAGAAAACAGAAATATAAAACAAAACAGAAGAGAGAAGCCCAGCTTACCTGGCGCCACGAGCCGGCCCAGCTCCCCCCCCCCCTGGCCGGCCCAGCCCACCAGCGCCTCCCCTGTCGCCTTCCTCCTCTGCCAGGAGGACGGGCACGCGCCCGGCGCGCGCGGCCACGCGCCCCGGCCACCTCCTGCTTCCGGCCACCTCCTGCTTTCCCCCCCGGCCTCTCTAGCGACGCCACGCACCCCTCCTGGAACCCGTCGCTCACTCTCTCGTCCCCATCCTCTCCTCTGCTCCCTCTCCCTCCCGCGACCGAGCGGAGCTCGTCGCCGCCGACGCCGCTACCGGCCGCAGCCATCCCGCAGCCTCTCCGACACGCCCCCGAGCTTCGCCTCGACCCCCTCCTCCTCTTCCACCGAGCCACGCCCCTCCAGAAGCCCCGAACATCCTCCCCGAGCTCATCCCCTACCTCAGACCGCCGGTCGCCGTCGCCCAAATTCGTGGAACTCCGGCCGTTCCCGAGCAAGCCGAGCCCCTCTTCGTGATCGCTGTGAGCTCCTCCACCCTTTCCCCCTCTTCCCCGCTTCATTTGATCGCCGTAGCCGTCGCCCCCTTTATGGCCGAAACGCGCCGCCGCCTGAGCTCAACGCCGGCGTAGCTCCGGTGGCCATTTGGTCCCGGGCATGCGCCCAACGCGCTCCCCGCATCGCGTAGAGCCTCCGCGAAACCTCGCCGCGCTCGTTTACGCACCGCAGCCCCATCCCCACTTGCACCCGAGCTTCGGCCGCCGCCGAGCTCGTCGCCGGCACCACTCCGGCCACTCCCCGGCCGCGCCACCACCACAGATGGATGCGGACGAGCGTCCGCATCCCGAAGCCGTGCTCCGCGCGCCAAACCGAGCCCTGTGGGCAAAACCCGAGGCTCGCCACCGCGGCTGGCCTCGCCGGCGTCAAGCCGCCGGTGGGGTTGACCACTTGACCACGGCGTAACCCCCCCTGGGTCGATGACAGGTGGGGCCAGCCCCCCCTGCTAATTAGTTAGTTATTTTATTTTAATCACCACCTAATCTAACCCTAGAGCCACTGACATGTGGGCCCTAGTGCCCTAATCCTTAATTAAACTAAAATAAACCCCCCCTGTTAACCTGTGACGCTGACATGTGGGTCCCAGTGTCAGGTTTGACCTGGAGGCACCCTGTTGACCTGCTGACGTCAAGGTGATGTCATGCTGACGTATTAAATGATTTTCTGGATTTAAAACAATTCAGGAAATTCCAGAAAATTATATAAACTTCTAAAATTCATAGAAAATTAACCGTAACTCCAAATTAAATAAATTATATATGAAAAATTATCAGAAAAATTCAAGGAATCCATCTGTACCATTTTCATGCATGTTAGAACAACTTATAGCTGCTGTTTAGCACAAATCAATTAAATGGCATTTAATTAATCACATATGGAGTTTGAATTTGAATCTTGGATTCAAACCAACTTCATTTAATCTGTTGCTAGTTGCATTGGCTCAAAACACATTCATTTTGCCATGTCATGATCATGCATCATATTGTGCATTGCATTGATTGTGTTCCTTTCTGTGTTGCCGGTATTTGTCCCCTCTCGATAGACGTGATACCGATGATGTGATCGTTGACACTGATGAAGACTCAATGTTATCTTCAAAAGTGCCAGGCAAGCAAAACCCCCTTGTCCATTCCGATACAATCCTACTCTCTCGCTCCTGCTCTCTTTTACTGCATTAGGACAACAACGACATATTTGTTACTTGCTGCGGTAGCTGAACCCCTTTATCCTCTGCATGACCTGTCATTCCACAGTAAATAGATGAAACCCACTAGCATGAGTAGGAGTTGTTTGAGCCCTGTTGTGCCTACTCGTTCATGCTTGTTTGTCATGCCTGCTACTGCTTAGAGTTGAGTCGGGTCTGAATCATCGGGGATGAATCAGAGGTGTGTGAACATGTCCTACGGTGTGTGAGCTAAGCGTGTGAACACGATTTGGTAAAGGTAGCGGTGAGAGGCCATGTAGGAGTACATGGTGGGTTGTCTCATTGCAGCCGTCCTCAGGAACTGAGTTCTGTGTTTGTGATCCATGATTCAGCTACTACCACGCATTGGGCCCGAAACCAATGGACCCTCTCGGCTTCTTAATCACCCTTGTCCTCTGTCCAGGAGTTGCAAGTAGTTTCTGGTGTTTGTAGTATGCTGGAGGCCGTGCGCAGCGCTGACCGTAGGGGTGGGCTGTGATGCGGTAGGCACGTGGCACGGTGTACCGGGCGCCCGTTTGGTGTCTCGGGAACCCTGTTCACATCGTTTGGGGCTGTGAGCGAAACTCCGGCCGGATCTCCTCATGGATGGAACCCGAATAGGCGATAAACCTGGACTAGAGACTTAGGTGATTAGGTAGGTCGTGGCCGACACCCACGTTGGGCTTCCGCTTGAAGGTTGCCGAGTACATGTCGTGTAAACGACGGTAAGTGGTGAGAGCGTGTGTGAAGAAGTACACCCCTGCAGGGTTAATATGATCTATTCGAATAGCCATGTCCACGGAAAAGGACCTCTGGGTTGCTTATATCAGTTCATAGACAAGTGAAAGTGGATACTCTAAAATACGCAAGATAAGCGTGAGTGCTATGGATGGCGTTCTCGTAGGGAGACGGGAGCGATTCCATAGTGGTGTATTGATATGGTGAATATGTGGACTCGTGTGCGCCACCTCAAAAGAGTTACTTGCAGTCGTAGTTAGGATAGCCACCGAGTCAAAGCTGGCTTGCTGCAGTTAAACCCCACCATCCCTTTGTTGATAATGATGCATATGTAGTTAGTTCTGATGTAAGTCTTGCTGGGTACATTTGTACTCACGTTTGCATATTTTATGTTTTGCAGAGAGACTTCAGTCTCATTAGTAGTTCCGCTTGGACTTCGACGTTTAGCTTGATACCTCAGCTACGATCTTGTGCCCTCGGCAGGATCTGATCGATAGTCAGGCTTCTCAGCCTTTTTCATTTATAGATGTCTGTACTCAGACATGATAGCCTCCGCTTGTGCTTTGACTTGTATGCTCTGATTGTTGGGTCGTGAGACCCATGTTTGTAATGTCTCGCTCCTCGGAGCCTATTGAATAAATTACTTGAGTCGTAGAGTCATTTTGTGATGCCATGTTGTATTGCACATATCGAGCATATTGTGTGTATGTTATTGAAATGCTTGGTATGTGTGGGATCTGACCATCTAGTTGTTTATCTTTAGTAGCCTCTCTTACCGGGAAATGTCTCCTAGTGTTTCCACTGAGCCATGGTAGCTTGCTACTGCTCCGGAACACTTAGGCTGGCCGGCATGTGTCCTTCTTTGTTCCTGTGTCTGTCCCTTCGGGGAAATGTCACGCTTTGAGTACCGGAGTCCTGTTAGCCCGCTACAGCCCGGTTTACCGGAGTCCTGCTAGCCCAGTGCTACAGCCCGGACCCACTTGCTGATGACCAACACGTTCGAAGCTGGGTCATGGATGCCTGTCCCTGTAAGTCTGTGCCACTTTGGGTTTACGACTAGTCATGTCAGCCCGGGCTCTTTATCATATGGATGCTAGCGACACTATCATATACGTGAGCCAAAAGGCGCAAACGGTCCCGGGCAAAGGTAAGGCGACACCCGTGGGAACACCGTGCGTGAAGCCGCAAAGTGATATGAAGTGTTACCGGCTAGATCGATGTGACATCGAGTCGGGGTCCTGACAGCGTTGGTATCAGAGCTTGACTGCCTGTAGGTTCTCCAAGCCAAACTGGTCGATGTTGAGTCTAGAAATTCTTTAGTTATATAAGGGAATTGATTGTGGGATGGAACGTAAGGCTCTTTTTATTCCTTATACCTCATGCCCTTCTGATCTGAGTCATCTTATCTTTCCTGCGGGGATTAAGAACTAGGCTGTCTCTTCTTTCTATTAGGATCACGTGTTACCAATCCGTAGACCTATAGAATTGTTGGACTTAAGCCTCGTTTCAGTTCCTATTACTTCCGTATGTTAAATTGTTGATCTCGGAACCTTGATATTGTGCTTCTGAGCGGTTATGCCACCATTTTTGTGAATGTCTCAAATCTTTTCTGAGCATTTACAGCCGTTATGCTGTCCGAGTCACCCCACGTTTCTGAATAGTCCGATGCATTTGCAAATCCCTTCCTTCTGTTTCCGATGTTCCCATGGGCCAGATTAACCACACTAATCAGTGTGTTGAGGTAATTATTGCCTCGACATATATGTTGGAAATATTATTATGACCCTAGGTGTCTTAGGGGATCATCTAGTAATTTAGCCATGATTTGTGTTCCCAGTGTGATGATTCTGGCCATCATTCTCGAAAGCATCCCGTGATGCCATTTAGTAGTAGGTATTCTATTCCTGGGTTCTGAACCCGAGATTCACTCTACTTACTTCATGTTGATAGGGTTTGCTAGTTCCTTTAAGATATTAGTAACCTTTGCGATAGTCCTTGAAGTCCGTGGTATCCTCTTCTTCCAAATACCATGAACTACTTATGGCAGATGTTTATTGGATCAAAAAAAATAAATCACAATTAGAGTACTCTTGAGGAGTTCTCCATTCATAAATCGTGACTCTGCCAGTTCTACCTTTCTGCATGGGTTATCCGGAAGAAATATGTTGAACTTGGTTCGACATACTAATCTATGCATCCACAACTCAGAAAGTTATATGTTCCTTTGAGTTGTTCTCTTTAGTTGCATTCTGACCCTCGTCTATCAATTGATAGTCAAGAGTATGCGTGCGTTCGTTCATCGATGCCTATGACTCTTGTGGTTTGTCAAGCCATTCTATTCCGGAATGACTAGGAGAAACAAACTCTAGTACCTCATCCACATCTAGGATTGGGTCAAAGTAGTTGTATTCCGCAGATCAAATACCAATCCAGCTTTTGGTTCTGCTCTACCTTGGAGTATTACATATTTTATATCGAGATTGTTATAGGAATTGCACACCATCCCATGAACTCTTGGTACAGTGATACTTCTTGCCATCACTGTTCATTCCTCGGCCCTCGTGTTGATGCCACCGGAATACCGACAAATGAATTGTGATGTGTGAAATCAATACTGCTAGCAACTCTGTTGCTTGGTAGTTAAAGGATAATAATTTCATTCTTAGTATGTTGGTTTTCGAATCATCCTTCTAAGACTGATCGTGCTACCTAGTCCTTATTTCGGTGCACCCTTCGATTGATGAGTTAGGATCTTGTCAAGTCCTCACTCATTTGATCATATCGTCTTGCCCTCAAAAGCGAGATTGTTCTCGAGCTTAGTAACATACCGGTGGTTCATGATTTTCTGAATATCTTCTCGGAAGTATCACCAGGTCGTCACCTGACCGTTATGTTAAGCCCGTGATCAAATTGGTTTTTTGTGAACCATCCTTCTCCAAGAATCTGTGTTGGATATCCCTGAGCTAGTTGGTTAAGTTAGACAACGACTTGGAGAGTTGGAAGATAAAAGCTTGCCTGACTTAGTTCGTTCCAAAGGGATATTCTTGTGTAGTGTGTGTTGAAGAAAGATGATATCTTCATCGATTGGTCCCTGTGATCAGTTGCTGGATCTATTGTCTTATCAATCCTTTGATTTGAGTGTGGGCTATCGTCAAATCAAATCAGAACCAACGATATTCGTAATGTTGTCTTACTCGTGGTTGATTCCTCGAGCATACACCATTATATCTTTGGTCTGACCAATGCTATCACCGTGTTCACTTAACTATGGAATTCCTTTTAAAAGGAAACCTAGATGAATTGTTGTTGAGCCCATTGACAACATCCTTATCTCCTCCATAATTTTGTTGAACATTAAGCTAGTGTTGGAAATTTTTGAAAGCATTTGTTCATGCTAGCTCATGAAGCATATGTTTGGATGAAGGTAGTGACTTCCTTTAATTCATGTGCATCTGATGCAAGTTGCCGCCGTGGATTCGAGAAAGTCAATGTTGTTTTCTTGGAATCATTCCAAATCAGTCATGCACACGTGCGAAGAATTCTGTGGTTTGAAGACTTGCAACCTTCAATCTATATGTGTCCCTAGCACACCAAGCCACTGATTGAATTGTTCAAGGAGAAGAAGTTCCTTCTTAAGAGTATACCTTATGCAAGGACTTCGATATCCTCGATGATGGTTCCCCTCCTGAACTCGGTAGTGTTTTATTATAAGACTACCACGTGGTCATGCTTGTCTTGGACAACGTGTTCACATGTTTGTAGCAGAACCAGCTCATGTTTTGGAGCTTGCTATTGTAGTTCATCTCCCGAGAATCCCGCAACGTCATCTCGTCGATTTGTGTTGCAAACTTTCATTTTCTTCCTAGACTCGATGAGTCTGGAATATCCTGACACCAACCAGATCTGAATCTCAGGCAGATATGATGGTTTGGAACATTTCCCAAGAACTATAATATTTGTCCCTCGATAACCGGTAAAGTGGATGTCGTGGCCAGCACCACCCAGCCGAAGGACCTATTATTGTGGTATCTTGATTGAAGCAGTTGGCCACCTTCCCATAAGGACTTCGTAGGATTTACTTCCTAGTTGTGCCTTATGATTATTGTGTTCCCGATGTCCGACCTTTTACTTGATGTTCTAGTTATCAAACCATATCTATGAATGGGATACACTAGCACGTCAAGGAGAACATTAGAAGCGGAGTGCTAAATGTCTCTCGGTCGATCATCCAGATTTTGTTTCCTTGACCTCGCTAAGGTGAAATCTGAGAAAGTGTTATCTTCCTTTGCATCTGCATCCTCCATCACCATTCATCATGGTAATAAGTTGTGCTACCGGACCCATGACACGGATGTTGGTAAAACCTTGATGAATGTGGAAATGCTCAAGTTCTTGAGAGCACGCACAAGCGCTACGTCTTATCATCGGCACTAGCTGGGATTGCCCCAGATTCTTCGGTTATGCTATAACCACTCCAACAGTGAATTCACTCTCTATTGTTGGGTTCCTCCCCAGTTACCAGAATCATTCCCAGCAATTGCATTTTGTTCCCAACTCGCACCGCCAATGTGCCATTCTACCACGGATCTCTTCCATTTCCGGTGGTAAGCAAATTCATCCATTACGTTGTCTTCAACAAGGTAATCCACATCATCCAAGTCCGAGTATGCCATTCTACCGACCCCCTCCAAACGATCGCTCGAAAATTGTCTTAGGCTGGTTTAAAGAGTTTCAATGATCTCTGAATCAAAAGTAATTCTTTTTGCCACCTAAGGTAATAATCTACGAATCACCCTCCTCCAGGATGTTTCGTCGTGGTATCATGGCAACTCAACTCCTTGCTACGTTGACCATCGTTTACCACCTTCTTAAGTCTGGAATTGTTGTCCACTTAGCGAACCCTCGTCATTTGTCTTACTCCATTTCTTCGGATCTGTGCTTCGTCTCTCAGCTCAAGAGATGTTGCTATGTCTCATTCCATGAGTTGATCCTAAGTTGTTCGGTCTTCTCGAAAATCGATTGTTCTAGAGTTTTCCTTTCCTCTTCTTGTCATGATTAGCTGAAGTTCTCAGAGGAAGACGTCGAGACAATGATGGTGAACAAATCAACGTTCAGTTGAAGTGCAACCTGGATCGTGAAGATTGTATTAGTTTGCGTTTCCCCTTCACCTTACCCTACGCTTGAATCTCGAGACGAGATTCTTGTTTAGTGGGGGTGAGTTGTCACATCCCTAGCTTCTGGTAATGCTCTGAGCTAGCTAGTCATGTGTTGCATCATGTTTAAATTTTGCCTAAAATTGAAATGGGGATGTTCAAACCCTAGCATTAAATCAACTCAACTAGGGTAAGTTAAAATCTTTTCAATAAACCCAAAAGGCCCTAAGAAAAGTTCATGATTTCTGGTTAAGGTGGAAACCTCTGCCAAAAATGATGAATATATCCTTAGGTCATTTTTGGATTTTTGAATTAAATCATATTGTATTTGAATTGGGGCATTTAAATACTATTAATATTTTTAAATGCTCCAACAATTCTGAAAATAGTTAAGGGCCTATGTAATAATTCTTTTAATGGCCACAATTATTTGCAGGATTTATTAAAATGATTTGGGCTATAAACTAAATCAGAAACAAAACTACAGAAATAGAAAAGAGAACAAAATAGAAAACAGAAATATAAAACAAAACAGAAGAGAGAAGCCCAGCTTACCTGGCGCCACGAGCCGGCCCAGCTCCCCCCCCTGGCCGGCCCAGCCCACCAGCGCCTCCCCTGTCGCCTTCCTCCTCTGCCAGGAGGACGGGCACGCGCCCGGCGCGCGCGGCCACGCGCCCCGGCCACCTCCTGCTTCCGGCCACCTCCTGCTTTCCC
>NW_021231158.1:6915-16775 GCF_002162155.2 Triticum dicoccoides | reverse complement strand
CTTCGTGATCGCTGTGAGCTCCTCCACCCTTTCCCCCTCTTCCCCGCTTCATTTGATCGCCGTAGCCGTCGCCCCCTTTATGGCCGAAACGCGCCGCCGCCTGAGCTCAACGCCGGCGTAGCTCCGGTGGCCATTTGGTCCCGGGCATGCGCCCAACGCGCTCCCCGCATCGCGTAGAGCCTCCGCGAAACCTCGCCGCGCTCGTTTACGCACCGCAGCCCCATCCCCACTTGCACCCGAGCTTCGGCCGCCGCCGAGCTCGTCGCCGGCACCACTCCGGCCACTCCCCGGCCGCGCCACCACCACAGATGGATGCGGACGAGCGTCCGCATCCCGAAGCCGTGCTCCGCGCGCCAAACCGAGCCCTGTGGGCAAAACCCGAGGCTCGCCACCGCGGCTGGCCTCGCCGGCGTCAAGCCGCCGGTGGGGTTGACCACTTGACCACGGCGTAACCCCCCCTGGGTCGATGACAGGTGGGGCCAGCCCCCCCCCTGCTAATTAGTTAGTTATTTTATTTTAATCACCACCTAATCTAACCCTAGAGCCACTGACATGTGGGCCCTAGTGCCCTAATCCTTAATTAAACTAAAATAAACCCCCCCTGTTAACCTGTGACGCTGACATGTGGGTCCCAGTGTCAGGTTTGACCTGGAGGCACCCTGTTGACCTGCTGACGTCAAGGTGATGTCATGCTGACGTATTAAATGATTTTCTGGATTTAAAATAATTCAGGAAATTCCAGAAAATTATATAAACTTCTAAAATTCATAGAAAATTAACCGTAACTCCAAATTAAATAAATTATATATGAAAAATTATCAGAAAAATTCAAGGAATCCATCTGTACCATTTTCATGCATGTTAGAACAACTTATAGCTGCTGTTTAACACAAATCAATTAAATGGCATTTAATTAATCACATATGGAGTTTGAATTTGAATCTTGGATTCAAACCAACTTCATTTAATCTGTTGCTAGTTGCATTGGCTCAAAACACATTCATTTTGCCATGTCATGATCATGCATCATATTGTGCATTGCATTGATTGTGTTCCTTTCTGTGTTGCCGGTATTTGTCCCCTCTCGATAGACGTGATACCGATGATGTGATCGTTGACACTGATGAAGACTCAATGTTATCTTCAAAAGTGCCAGGCAAGCAAAACCCCCTTGTCCATTCCGATACAATCCTACTCTCTCGCTCCTGCTCTCTTTTACTGCATTAGGACAACAACGACATATTTGTTACTTGCTGCGGTAGCTGAACCCCTTTATCCTCTGCATGACCTGTCATTCCACAGTAAATAGATGAAACCCACTAGCATGAGTAGGAGTTGTTTGAGCCCTGTTGTGCCTACTCGTTCATGCTTGTTTGTCATGCCTGCTACTGCTTAGAGTTGAGTCGGGTCTGAATCATCGGGGATGAATCAGAGGTGTGTGAACATGTCCTACGGTGTGTGAGCTAAGCGTGTGAACACGATTTGGTAAAGGTAGCGGTGAGAGGCCATGTAGGAGTACATGGTGGGTTGTCTCATTGCAGCCGTCCTCAGGAACTGAGTTCTGTGTTTGTGATCCATGATTCAGCTACTACCACGCATTGGGCCCGAAACCAATGGACCCTCTCGGCTTCTTAATCACCCTTGTCCTCTGTCCAGGAGTTGCAAGTAGTTTCTGGTGTTTGTAGTATGCTGGAGGCCGTGCGCAGCGCTGACCGTAGGGGTGGGCTGTGATGCGGTAGGCACGTGGCACGGTGTACCGGGCGCCCGTTTGGTGTCTCGGGAACCCTGTTCACATCGTTTGGGGCTGTGAGCGAAACTCCGGCCGGATCTCCTCATGGATGGAACCCGAATAGGCGATAAACCTGGACTAGAGACTTAGGTGATTAGGTAGGTCGTGGCCGACACCCACGTTGGGCTTCCGCTTGAAGGTTGCCGAGTACATGTCGTGTAAATGACGGTAAGTGGTGAGAGCGTGTGTGAAGAAGTACACCCCTGCAGGGTTAATATGATCTATTCGAATAGCCGTGTCCACGGAAAAGGACCTCTGGGTTGCTTATATCAGTTCATAGACAAGTGAAAGTGGATACTCTAAAATACGCAAGATAAGCGTGAGTGCTATGGATGGCGTTCTCGTAGGGAGACGGGAGCGATTCCATAGTGGTGTATTGATATGGTGAATATGTGGACTCGTGTGCGCCACCTCAAAAGAGTTACTTGCAGTCGTAGTTAGGATAGCCACCGAGTCAAAGCTGGCTTGCTGCAGTTAAACCCCACCATCCCTTTGTTGATAATGATGCATATGTAGTTAGTTCTGATGTAAGTCTTGCTGGGTACATTTGTACTCACGTTTGCATATTTTATGTTTTGCAGAGAAACTTCAGTCTCATTAGTAGTTCCGCTTGGACTTCGACGTTTAGCTTGATACCTCAGCTACGATCTTGTGCCCTCGGCAGGATCTGATCGATAGTCAGGCTTCTCAGCCTTTTTCATTTATAGATGTCTGTACTCAGACATGATAGCCTCCGCTTGTGCTTTGACTTGTATGCTCTGATTGTTGGGTCGTGAGACCCATGTTTGTAATGTCTCGCTCCTCGGAGCCTATTGAATAAATTACTTGAGTCGTAGAGTCATTTTGTGATGCCATGTTGTATTGCACATATCGAGCATATTGTGTGTATGTTATTGAAATGCTTGGTATGTGTGGGATCTGACCATCTAGTTGTTTATCTTTAGTAGCCTCTCTTACCGGGAAATGTCTCCTAGTGTTTCCACTGAGCCATGGTAGCTTGCTACTGCTCTGGAACACTTAGGCTGGCCGGCATGTGTCCTTCTTCGTTCCTGTGTCTGTCCCTTCGGGGAAATGTCACGCTTTGAGTACCGGAGTCCTGTTAGCCCGCTACAGCCCGGTTTACCGGAGTCCTGCTAGCCCAGTGCTACAGCCCGGACCCACTTGCTGATGACCGACACGTTCGAAGCTGGGTCATGGATGCCTGTCCCTGTAAGTCTGTGCCACTTTGGGTTTACGACTAGTCATGTCAGCCCGGGCTCTTTATCATATGGATGCTAGCGACACTATCATATACGTGAGCCAAAAGGCGCAAACGGTCCCGGGCAAAGGTAAGGCGACACCCGTGGGAACACCGTGCGTGAAGCCGCAAAGTGATATGAAGTGTTACCGGCTAGATCGATGTGACATCGAGTCGGGGTCCTGACAATATCTACTATATGATTCACGCTCGACCTTTCGGTCTCTGTGTTCCGAGGCCATATCTGTATATGCTAGGCTCGTCAAGTTTAACCTGAGTATTCCGCGTGTGCAATTGTTTTGAACCCGTTGTATTTGAACGTAGAGCCTATCACACCCGATCATCACGTGATGTCTCAGCACGAAGAACTTTCACAAGGTGCATACTCAGGGAGAACACTTCTTGATAATTAGTCAGAGATCATCTTAAAATGCTACCATCAATCAAAGCAAGATAAGATGCATAAAGGATAAACATCACATGCAATCAATATAAGTGATATGATATGGCCATCATCATCTTGTGCTTGTGATCTCCATCTTCAAAGCACCATCGTGATCACCATCGTCACCGGCGCGACACCTTGATCTCCATCGTAGCATCGTTGTCGTTACGCCATCTATTGCTTCTACGACTATCGCTACCGCTTAGTGATAAAGTAAAGCAATTACAGGGCGTTTGCATTTCATACAATAAAGCGACAACCATATGGCTCCTGCCAGTTGCCGATAACTTCGGTTACAAAACATGATCATCTCATACAATAAAATATAGCATCACGTCTTGACCATATCACATCACAACATGCCCTGCAAAAACCAGTTAGACGTCCTCTACTTTGTTGTTGCAAATTTTACGTGGCTGCTACGGGCTTACCAAGAACCGTTCTTACCTACGCATCAAAAACCACAACGATAGTTCGTCAAGTTGGTGTTGTTTTAACCTTTGCAAGCATCGGGCGTAGCCACACTCGATTCAGCTAAAGTGAGAGAGACAGACACACGCCAGCCACCTTTAAGCACGAGTGCTCGTAACGGTGAAACCAGTCTCGCGTAAGCGTACGCGTAATGTCGGTCCGGGCCGCTTCATCTCACAAAACCACTGAACCAAAGTATGACATGCTGGTAAGCAGTATGACTTGTATCGCCCACAACTCACTTGTGTTCTACTCGTGCATATAACATCAACGCATAAAACCTGGCTCGGATGCCACTGTTGGGGAACGTAGTAATTTTAAAAAAATTCTTAGGCACACGCAAGATCATGGTGATGGCATAGCAACGAGAGGGGAGAGTATTGTCCACGTACCCTTGTAGAACGTAAGCGGAAGCATTAGCACAACGTGGTTGATGTAGTCGTACGTCTTCACGATCCGACCGATCCAAGCACCGAACATACGGCACCTCCGAGTTCAGCACACGTTCAGCTCGATGACGATCTCCGGCCTCCGATCCAGCAAAGCTCCGGAGATGAGTTCCGTCAGCACGACGGCGTGGTAATGATGATGATGTTCTACCGGCGCAGGGCTTCGCCTAAACTCCGCGACGATATGACCAAGGTGGAATATGGTGGAGGGGGGCACCGCACACGCCTAAGGAACGATCAGTAGATCAACTTGTGTGTCATGGGGTGCCCCACTGCCCCCGTATATAAAGGAGCAAGGGGGAGGAGCGGCCGGCCAAGGGAGGGCGCGCCAGGGAGGAGTCCTACTCCCACTGGGAGTAGGACTCCCTCCTTTCCTAGTCCAACTAGGAGAGGGGAAGGAAGGGAAGGAGAAGGAGAAGGAAGGAGAGGGAGGAAGAGTAGGAAAGGGGGGCCGGCCCCCTAGTCCAATTCGGTTTGGGCTAGGGGGGCCGCGTGCCCTGCCTCCTCTCTTCCACCACTTGGCCCATGAGGCCCATTGCTTCTTCCTCGTATTCCCGTAACTCCCCGGTACCCCCGAAAATACCCGAATCACTCGGAACCCTTCCGATGTCCGAATATAGTCGTCCAATATATCGATCTTTACGTCTCGACCATTTTGAGACTCCTCGTCATGTCCCCGATCTCATCCGGGACTCCGAACTCCTTAGGTACATCAAAACTCATAAACTCATAATATAACTGTCATCGGAACCTTAAGCGTGCGGACCCTACGGGTTCGAGAACTATGTAGACATGACCTAGAACTATTCTCGATCAATAACCAATAGCGGAACCTGGATGCTCATATTGGCTCCTACATATTCTACGAAGATCTTTATCGGTCAAACCGCACAACAACATACGTTGTTCCCTTTGTCATCAGTATGTTACTTGGCCGAGATTCGATCGTCGGTATCCAATACCTAGTTCAATCTCGTTACCGGCAAGTCTCTTTACTCGTTACGTAATGCATCATTCCATAACTAACTCATTAGCTACATTGCTTGCAAGGCTTATAGTGATGTGCATTACCGAGAGGGCCCAGAGATACCTCTCCGACAATCGGAGTGACAAAACCTAATCTCGAAATACGCCAACCCAATATGTACCTTTGGAGACACCTGTAGTACTCCTTTATAATCACCCTGTTACGTTGTGACGTTTGGTAGCACCCAAAGTGTTCCTCCGGTAAACGAGAGTTGCATAATCTCATAGTTACAGGAACATGTATAAGTCATGAAGAAAGCAATAGCAACATACTAAACGATCAAGTGCTAGGCTAACGGAATGGGTCATGTCAATCACATCATTCTCCTAATGATGTGATCCCGTTAATCAAATGACAACACATGTCTATGGTTAGGAAACATAACCATCTTTGATTAATGAGCTAGTCAAGTAGAGGCATACTAGTGACGTTATGTTTGTCTATGTATTCACACATGTATCATGTTTCCGGTTAATACAATTCTAGCATGAATAATAAACATTTATCATGAAATAAGGAAATAAATAATAACTTTATTATTGCCTCTAGGGCATATTTTCTTCAGTACCTGCGACCCAGGTCAGCTAGCGGGGCAGACCAAGGGAGCTCCTATGCGACGCATTCTGCGTCAAAGTGTCGGGCGGTCGCACATGGGGTTTCGTTTGTGGGCTTACTGGGTCATTCGCGCGCTAGTTTCTCTTTTTCAGTTGGTTTCGCGCGCGTTTCTCTGGTTTGCTCGTTCTTTCAAAACTGTTTCTGTTGTTTCACGCGTGTGTTTCTCTGGTTTGCTCTTTTTTTGAAAATCGTTTATCTAGTTTGCTCGTTCTTTGAAAACTGCTTCTGTTGTTTCTCTCTATTTTTACTGTTTGTCAAAGGAAGAACAGTTCCAATAAAAGAGAAAACTGCTTCTGCTGTTTCTCTCTGTTTTTACTGTTTGTCAAAGGAAGAATAGTTTCAATAAAAGAGAAAACTAATGACAATCTTGTTTCTATTTGTGAAACTTGACAAACAGTAGTAAAAGAAGAGTTCCAAAAGTCCAAGAAAGAATCAGTATAGGAGCAGAAAAATAAACATACAAAAAACTATATGGAAATAAGAATATAATATTTGAGCTTCTTTACAAACTTATTCTACAGATTTAAACCTTCTTTACAATTGAACGTAATGCAAGAAAATATCACTCGGGAACCATGTTAAACAAATAGTAGATTAGTTTCCTCATGGTACTGTTCCTTTGAGTTGAAAACAATTCTTGCATTGGGACCCTTGAGAATAAAAAAGGGAAATATGTTTCCCAAAGAAATCAGTTGCTCATTTACAAATTTGTTTCAGCTGTTTTCGGACATTGTTTACAGCTGAAGGTCTTGCAAAGAAATTATCACTACACCAGCAAGAGAAAAAAGGATAGCTCTATCATTAAGGAAACATTTTCCCCATGGAAGTATTCCTTTGAGTTGAATCTTGCAGTGCAACTTCCCTTGAAGGTGACAGAATTAATGAGACCCTTCAGAATAGAAAGAAGAAATATGTTAATTGGAAATATAGGTGCAGAACATTTCATCATTGGGATTCTTTTGGGTGAACGATGTCACACTAACTAATAAGAATAATGAGACCCTTGAGGATAGAAAGAACAAACATGTTAATTGGAAATGCAGGCGCAAAACATTTGACCAATGGGTTTCTTAGGGTGAACCCTGTTACACTAACTAACAGGAACTGCTGATTTCAGAAGTTACCTGAGGTTACTGTCATATGCAGAACGAGTAAAGATTGGCCTTCATAGCTTCACTTGAATATGTGGAAACCCTGTTGAAACATGTACGAGATTAGAAGAAAATAATTTCATTGTTCGGTATGAAAGAACAGGCTCTAAGAAAATAACATCTCTTTTCTGTCATTGGGAGACAAATAAATAGAGAACTTACATGTCTCTGCAGGAAAGAAGTTACTAACGGGAGTTGAATTTCATTGTCCTTGCAAGTTACAATCTCAAAAAGGAAATTTTGACGTAGAGCATGTAAATCATCCTACAGTATTTTAGAAAGAGTGTTGTTTAATTCCTGATATGTTCCAATTAATGACCAAAAGAGGAAACGTATGTCTATCGCTTACATTAGAGAAACCCTCCAAACCGAGACCTTTGTACTTGCTAACATACTGAAGAAGGAAAATTCCTGAGTCATACCCGTGAAAGTAAAATAATAGCACAATCAGTTCCATACTTAGGATGGAAATTATTGTGAATTTAAAATACTTTTAATCTTCTTTTTTAGGAGAAAGAACCAAAAAGTTGCTGGTGGCTGGTACAAATCTTGTAAAAGGGGAGAGTTCCATGGAAAACCCACCTGAAATTGACCTTGGGAGCTGGTACAAATCTTGATTCAAAATTTCCTATGTTGAAAGAACTAGAATTTCCGTATGTAGCAGCAAAAAAAACATTGAAGTTGTAGATAACAACACTAATTGTTGGTAGAAATGTATCACCACTGTAGTACGGGTTCATGATATCAAAAAATTTGGCTCTGAAGTTAGCAATGATTAAAATCCATTGTTTTTCCTTGAATAGGGGCATTTTGACCTAGGGAATTGTGGAAAGTTACAATCTATTAGTGTAACCTCTTTAAAGAAGAAAAATCTAAAGAGCAGCTTGTACAAAAGAACTTGTCTTACCAAGGAAGCATTCAATAAACTGAAGCCAACATTACTTTCCTATAAGATTAGTTGGTTTGCAGGATCTGAATGATTTAGCTTTGGGTTCATTAGCTTCTCATGCATGTTTGTTTCCTAGAAAATGATTGGTAGTTAAGAAAAGGAAATATCGATGATGTGAAAACGAAAACCGAAGAAAAGAATTCAAAATATAGGTTGACCATGTCGTCAATGCTAACTATGTGCTCCACTATTTTGCTGTTTCGTAGGAGGCCTTTTCTTCCTCGGTCCAGCTGGTCTTTGTTCTTTAGTTTTGAAAATAGCCAACAACCAGAGGGTTTATCCAACCACCAGGCTTGAATGGTAGAGTTATAGTTTTCTGATCCCACCCAAACTCCTTCAATCTCAAATATCCTTTGGTTGTTCATGGCAGAAGAACATCATGAAGAAAAGTAAAAAAAATCATGAGAAAATAGTATGGATAACATATAAAAACTGTTTATGTTTGAATTATGTAGAACATATCACATAAAAATGCATATGCTTTTTGTACATACCTGTAAGTTAATTTGGGAAGAAGTCCAACCAATGTTTGGTAGAAATCATTCTCTATTCTGTCTGAAAAGATGACCTGCTTACCAACCTTTTTGGGTTCTTGAATTACTAGTGTCGCATATTTGAAAGAATTGTTCACACGTTGTTGCCAAGTTGAAGTTTTTGGTTTTGAAAACTTACTGGAATGTGCTTCATGTTGTTCGAGTGCTTGAACTAGCAAAGGATCTTCAATAGGTGTCGGGGATATACACCGCGGTATGACCTGGCCGGTTGACCCGCCCGGATCTCTCCATTCACTGATGACCCATCAGAAGCCAAGTGACTTATTGGTGACCCGGCAGGCAGGTCAGGGGACCAACCAGACCCGGAGGCCCAGAAGGCCGACTTATGTTATCATAGGCCGGCTTAAGATGAAAGGCATAAGGAATATTCTCCTACAAAGGAAGCAAGACTAGGACTCCACTTGTAATAGAGTAATCCTAATCCTACTAGGACTAGTCATGTAACCCGCCCCTCCAACTTATATAAGGAGGGCCAGGGCACCCCAAGAGGGAGAAGTTTTCACAAGTTTCACAAGTTAGGTTTAGACAAACAAGTCAATAGCTCTCGAGATAGAGCTCCCTTGTAACCGTGGTCATCATCATCAATATCAGGATGTAGGCTTTTATCCCCACTGTGAGGGGCCGAACCTGGGTAAAACCTCACTTCTCTCAGTTCCGACCAACCCCTTCAAGATACCACATAGATGCGTTGGCCTCACGACTAAGTCCTGACACTAAGGACATATGCCGTGACAAATCCATGACAGTTGGCGCCCACCGTGGGGCCTGTGCACGGTGGTGATGAATTCTTGGAGGGATCTTTTCCAGGGATCGAGAAGCTCGCGATTATCGGATGAAAAAGCGCCAGCGCGGAAAGCCCGTAGGATAACCCGGCAGTAGACAGCCTCGGACAGTGCCGGTAAATTCATTATTTTTGTGGTCAGTATCATGGTTAAACTCGGTGCTGATAGTGCGATATCGAAGACAAGAGAATTTAGGGTTGCGCGCATGGCCGCACGTGACGAGGGGATCCATCTGGATCGATTTCCTTTGCGGTGTTCTACAAAAGTCGCCGAGACCAACAGGAAGATTCCCTTGACACCGTTGCAGAAATCCACCAAAGGAGACTCATTTTCCGGGTCAGAGGTAGAATTCGCTGTAGCCGTGCGTGGACAATCAAGAAAATACAGCCAC
>NW_021231158.1:0-6829 GCF_002162155.2 Triticum dicoccoides | reverse complement strand
TCTTACCATCTATAGTCTAGTACACAAGACCTGAATTGTTGCTACTACTGGTACATGTCAGATCAAGAAAGCTCTGCCAAAAGGAATCATCCATAGTTTGCTACGTGCAGACCGGGTCAAATTGAACATACAAAGGATGAAGGGGGTGCTAGGCAGGCTCGCGTCGTCCACGTGTCGCTATGAATACTGCCACGAGCATTGCGGGTCAGTTTGGTTCGTGCCCTTGCTCTGACGCGCCTGGCCTAAACCCTGCCTGGAAACTGCCCGTGTTGTGTTTGGTTGCTGTCCAGAGTATCCCAAGGTAGCCTGGCCTGGTGAACTGGCTGTCCTGCTTAGACTGATGCATAACCCAGGCACAATGCTCAGCCTGGCCCAGGCGTGAGAAACTAGTCGCCTGGGCTTGTAGGGTAGCTGCCTGGCGCTAATCTTGCTCTCACCAGCTGCTTTTTTCAGGTGGGCCAGGTCTCAAATCAATACTTTTTTACAATAAGCATCCTCCAGGCCAGGTCTCCATCCAAACGGCCCATGCCTGACCAGGCAGAAATCTTTCAAATTCCAGGCAGTGTCCAGGCGTTACTTTTTGCCTGGCAAGCTAGTGAGGGTGCGAACCAAACACACCCGCATGCGTCCCGCGCGAGCAGAGAAGCGAGCGAGCAAGAGAGAAAAAAGAAGCGGGCGAGCAGCTGTAGCTAGCAATACCTAACCCGCGTCTCCCCCATGACCCCTGCCCTCCCCACCCGCACGCGACCCACCTCCTCCTCGACCTCCCTCCTAGCCGCCACTGCCTCTCCTTCTCTTCCTCCTCTCTCTCCTGCTCCGCCGTCCTCCCCCATCCACCCATGCTGCACTCCTATCATGTATCTCGCTGGATCCGAGGCTTCTCCGACAGTGATGATGACCTATAGGCAAAGGGCGACGACGCAGAGGAGAGGGAGGTGCAGCAGAATACGGGAGAGGGTCAGCAGCCAGCGCCGGCCTGTGCTGGTGAGGTCGGGCTCCACCATTCCTGTCCTTCGTCCTTACGCGTCACCGGCACTGTAGTTGCGTGGGGCGTGAGGAAAGCAAGGAGAGGGAGGGGATGAGTGGGAGGCGCGAGGATGGAGGCGCTCCGGCGACGGGGCTCGCCAGCCATGCGGTGCTGGTCGTGGAGGACTCCAGATCCCCTTTTGCTCACTGCCACCATGGCCTTGCTCGCCATCGACCTCCCCAGGCGATTCTCTTCCCAGATTGTGCCTACATGGCCAGATTGATTCAAGCCCCAGGTGAAGACACCTCCCTCGCTGTCCAAGCGTGCTTCTCTACATGGGCGGCGTCACCATGATCAATTTGCCAATTCAAGCCAAGGTGAAAATATTGTCCTCTCTTTATTTCTCAGTTGTGTGAGATCTAATTTTGTTCAGAATTTGTGTGGAGTTTGAAGCACATCAACAAGAAATTGGAGATGATTCTTTGTCCACGGGATCTTCCAAAAACATAAAACAACACAACAAATTATTCACTATGAATTGTACCGTATTCAGATATTTTGTTTGCTTGCTCAGAAATCTCAATCAGACTTTTGCTTTCATTCTATTACATGTAAATGAATTACTTGAGGAATGTGAGATCTCTTATCAGATTATATCCTTTGGAGCTAACTCATGTTGCTTTAATTTACTTGTAGGGTTGCATTAGATCTTCACGAATCATATCTATTATTTTGAGGAGCACTCAAACAATTGTATTGCAAAACAGTTTGCCTTTGTTTGACGGTATGGCATCTTAGTCCTTTCATTGGTAGCGTTGTATAGGCCGGATTGGCTGATGTATAGGTGTATTGATTGAACTTATCGACTTTGCCTGGTTCCATGTTTTTCATTTCCTTTTGTTGATGAAGATTGATTTTTTACAGTGCAGATCTGGATTGTAGAATTGCATGCTTGAGTTGAGGCTTGTGATTGGCCTTTGTGATGCGCAGTTAGTTTGTAGGATGTACTTGATTGATCTATGAGATGTGTGGCTTGATGGTGAAGTTTTTTCACATCTGCTTGGTTAACCATGTACTGACTATGTCGAAATGAGCATGTCCACCATGCTGATTGTTCATATATTCTCTGGCTGTGTCAGTGCTTATCTTAGTTACCTGATTTGCTATGAATTGCTCTTGCCATTGTTGTGCTCTTGTCATATCCATGTCTTTTATGCACTACCACATTGGTTCATCTTTATTTCGTAGATTATCCTGACATGTTTATGTAGGATCAACATTTCTATCTTGCTAAGCATTTTTTTAAGTAATAACGCAACCTGTAAGTTTGGGAAATTTATACTTGTTCATTGTAACATTAGTATTCCAGTAAGCTCACACCTGATGTCTCCATCTTATAATTGCAGGTGTATTCACCTCATCATACCATCTGTTCTAATCAAGGTATCCATCATTTCCTACATTGCAGATGTAAAACCCTTTTTTGAGGGGGTTGTTGATATTAAGTTTGTCACTTGGGAAAACATTTCTGATCCTAATAAATAATAAGATTATTGTGATCGTAGTTTTGCTTCTCTTAAGTAGGATGGATGTGCTGCAGGCCACAGTCACTGCCTAGAAGGAGATGTCGGGGTTGTTATTGTTGGGGAACGTAGTAATTTCAAAAAAATTCCTACGCACACGCAAGATCATGGTGATGGCATAGCAACGAGAGGGGAGAGTGTTCATCCACGTACCCTCGTAGACCGTAAGCGGAAGCGTTTAGCACAACGCGGTTGATGTAGTCGTACGTCTTCACGATCCGACCGATCCAAGCACCGAACGTACGGGGCCTCCGAGTTCAGTACACGTTCAGCTCGATGACGATCTCCGGCCTCCGATCCAGCCGAGCTCCGGAGATGAGTTCCGTCAGCACGATGGCGTGGTGACGATGATGATGTTCTACCGGCGCAGGGCTTTGCCTAAACTCCGCGACGATATGACCGAGGTGGAATATGGTGGAGGGGGGCACCGCACACGGCTAAGGAAAGATCCGTAGATCAACTTGTGTGTCTATGGGGTGCCCCCTGCCCCCGTATATAAAGGAGCAAGGGGGGAGGCCGGCCGGCCCTTGGGGCGCGCCAAGGAGGGGGGAGTCCTCCTCCTAGTGGGAGTAGGACTCCCCTTTCCTAGTCCAACTAGGAAGGAGGAAGGGGGAAGGAAAGAGGGGGAGAGGGAGAGGGAAAGAGGGGCCGCGCCCCCCCTCCCTAGTCCAATTCGGACTCCCCTTGGGGGGGAGGGCGCCACCTCCTGGGCTGCTGCCCTCTCTCTCCCCTCAGGCCCACTAAGGCCCAATACTTCCCCGGGGGGTTCCGGTAACCCCTCCGGCACTCCGGTTTTCTCCGAAATCACCCGGAACTCTTCCGGTGTCCGAATATAGTCGTCCAATATATCAATCTTTATGTCTCGACCATTTCGAGACTCCTCGTCATGTCCGTGATCACATCCAGGACTCCGAACAAACTTCGGTACATCAAAACATATAAACTCATAATAAAACTGTCATCGTAACGTTAAGCGTGCGGACCCTACGGGTTCGAGAACTATGTAGACATGACCTAGAACCATTCTCGGTCAATAACCAATAGCGGGACCTGGATGCCCATATTGGTTCCTACATATTCTACGAAGATCTTTATCGGTCAAACCGCATAACAACATACGTTGTTCCCTTTGTCATCGGTATGTTACTTGCCCGAGATTTGATCGTCGGTATCCAATACCTAGTTCAATCTCGTTACCGGCAAGTCTCTTTACTCGTTCCGTAATACATCATCTCATAACTAACTTATTAGTTACAATGCTTGCAAGGCTTAGGTGATGAGTATTACCGAGAGGGCCCAGAGATACCTCTTCGACAATCGGAGTGACAAAACCTAATCTCGAATTATGCCAACCCAACATGTACCTTCGGAAACACCTGTAGAGCACCTTTATAATCACCCAGTTACGTTGTGACGTTTGGTAGTACACAAAGTGTTCTTCCGGTAAACATGAGTTGCACAATCTCATAGTTGCAGGAACTTTGTATAAGTCATGAAGAAAGCAATAGCAGTATACTAAACGATCAAGTGCTAGGCTAACGAAATGGGTCATGTCAATCACATCATTCTCCTAATGATGTGATCCCACTAATCAAATGACAACACATGTCTATGGTTAGGAAACATAACCATCTTTGATTAATGAGCTAGTCAAGTAGAGGCATACTAGTGACTATAGTTATTGTCTATGTATTCACACATGTATCATGTTTCCGGTTAATACAATTCTAGCATGAATAATAAACATTTATCATGATATGAGGAAATAAATAATAACTTTATTATTGCCTCTAGGGCATATTTCCTTTAGTCTCCCACTTGCACTAGAGTCAATAATCTAGATTACATAGTAATGATTCTAACACCCATGGAGTCTTGGTGCTGATCATGTTTTGCTCGTGAGAGAGGCTTAGTCAACGGGTCTGCAACATTTAGATCCGTATGTATTTTGCAAATCTCTATGTCTCCCACTTGGACTTGGTCCCGAATGGAATTGAAGCATCTCTTGATGTGCTTGGTCCTCTTGTGAAATTTGGATTCCTTTGCCAAGGCAATTGCACCAGTATTGTCACAGAAGATCTTCATTGGTCCCGATGCACTAGGTATGACACCTAGATCGGAAATGAACTCCTTCATCCAGACTCCTTCATTCGCTGCTTCAGAAGCAGCTATGTACTCCGCTTCACATGTAGATCCCGCCACGACGCTTTGTTCAGAACTGCACCAACTTACAGCTCCACCGTTTAATAAAAACACGTATCCGGTTTGCGATTTAGAATCGTCCGGATCAGTGTCAAAGCTTGCATCACGTAACCATTTACGACTAGCTCTTTGTCACCTCCATATACGAGAAACATATCCTTAGTCCTTTTCAGGTATTTCAGGATGTTCTTGACCGCTGTCCAGTGATCCACTCCTGGATTACTTTGGTACCTTCATGCCAAGCTTATTGCTAAGCATACGTCAGGTCTGGTACACAACATTGCATACATGATAGAGCCTATGGCTGAAGCATAGGGAACAATTTTCATTTTCTCTCTATCTTCTGCTGTGGTCGGGCATTGAGTTTGACTCAACTTCACACCTTGTAGCACAGGCAAGAATCCTTTCTTTGCCTGATCCATTTTGAACTTTTTCAAAATTTTGTCAAGGTATGTGCTTTGTGAAAGTCCTATCAAGCGTCTTGATCTATCTCTATAGATCTTGATGCCCAATATGTAAGCAGCTTCACCGAGGTCTTTCATTGAAAAAGTTTTATTCAAGTATCCCTTTATGCTATCCAGAAATTCTATATCATTTCCAATTAATAATATGTCATCTACATATAAAATTAGAAATGCTACAGAGCTCCCACTCACTTTCTTGTAAATACAGGCTTCTCCAAAAGTCTGTATAAAACCATATGCTTTGATTACACTATCAAAGCGTTTATTCCAACTCCGAGATGCTTGCACCAGTCCATAAATGGATCGCTGGAGCTTGCACACTTTGTTAGCACCTTTTGGATCAACAAAACCTTCTGGCTGCATCATATACAACTCTTCTTCTAGAAATCCATTCAAGAATGTAGTTTTGACATCCATTTGCCAAATTTCATAATCATGAAATGCAGCAATAGCTAACATGATTCGGACAGACTTAAGCATCGCTACGGGTGAGAAAGTCTCATCGTAGTCAACCCCTTGAACTTGTCGAAAACCTTTCGCAACAAGTCGAGGTTTATAGACAGTTACATTACCATCAGCGTCAGTCTTCTTCTTAAAGATCCATTTATTCTCAATGGCTTGCCGATCATCGGGCAAGTCAACCAAAGTCCATACTTTGTTTTCATACATGGATGCCATCTCAGATTTCATGGCTTCTAGCCCTTTTGCGGAATCTGGGCTCATCATCGCTTCCTCATAGTTCGTAGGTTCATCATGGTCAAGTAACATGACTTCCAGAATAGGATTACCATACCACTCTGGTGCGGATCTTACTCTGGTAGACCTACGAGGTTCAGTAGAAACTTGATCTGAAGTTTCATGATCATTATCATTAGCTTGCTCACTAATTGGTGTAGTTGTCACAGGAACCGGTTCTCGTGATGAACTACTTTGCAATAAGGGAGTAGATACAGTTATCTCATCAAGTTCTACTTTCCTCCCACTCACTTCTTTCGAGAGAAACTCCTTCTCTAGAAAGGATCCATTTTTAGCAACGAATGTCTTGCCTTCGGATCTGTGATAGAAGGTGTACTGTCACACCCTAGCTAGTCATGCATTAGAGTGTTGCATCATGTTTACTCTTTCATCAGAAACTTGAAATGGGGATGACAGAACCCCCAGTCCCCTCTGAAAACCAACTAGGGTTTACTAAACAAATTTTCAATGAACCTGAAATGCCCTTCTAAAATGCCCATCATTTTTGCCTTGGTTCAGAACCTCTGCCAAAAATGGTGCACACTTTTCTAGGCCATCCTAGGGTTCTTGAGTTAAATCATAACTATTTGAATTTGGGCATTTAAAATAATATAAAATATTTAAATGCTCAGATATCTCCAAACTAAAATGTTTCATGTTGGAAATAATCCAACTATGAGCCAGGAGTAGTTTGGTGAATTTTGGAGTTGCCTAGGTATTTTATTTAATTCAACAAAGTTGCAGTTATATTAAATAAACAGAAAACAGAAAAAAAACTAAAAGGGAGAAGCTTACCTGGGCTCCTCCCTGTTCAGCCCGGCCCAGCTAGCCAGCCCAGCACTGTAGCTCCCCGTCGTCTTCCTCCCCACGCCCCGAAG
>NW_021231157.1:0-2895 GCF_002162155.2 Triticum dicoccoides | reverse complement strand
TATATATATATATTGCTAATGAGTAAAATAAAAACTTACCTCAAAATAATTACAAACCTTGACGCATTATGTTTGTATTGTTATTACAATAGCCACCCAGCTTCCAGTATTTTACTCCATTGTCTACCATAACAGGAGTGGTCCTATGAACACGTTGCAGCTCCTCTGATTCTGGCACAGTTGGGAAGTACAAGAAGAATATTAATACAGAACATCTATATACCTTTTTTTTTCTGAACAAAGCTTTGACTTTTAACACATCACATGACAAAGCAGAAGTATAAGAAAGGCACCGTAACTCACCTGTCAAATGAAACTCGGACCTAAGTGATGATGCATACGTCTACACCTCCCACACCAACTGAATTAGGCTCAGTTTGGTTGTGGTAATTAGTAAAATAAACAATCAGTTTATGCTTGAAATGGTAAGAGAACATTTTCAGCTAATTCATGTTCTGGAAAATAAACTACCCGGCCAGTCTAAGACTTCACATTATACAAATTATGATCAGAAAAATAAACCAGAAGTTGCAAGTAGAGGCCAAATTAATTGAAAAGGAAAACCTTACACATTCGGATTATACTTATTTTACATACTGAATGTTGCCAATGAAAGATTGTGTTAAGTTCAAACTAAAGGGGTTCCTCATGATTGCCTCAGCTCTACCTTATTACCAGTAAATAGGGATTAATTACTTTGGTTCTGATTGAAGACTGACTTTTCTATCATATTGAAGGAAACAGATCACGATATCAAATTCTCAGTTAGAATTTTTAACGCGTATCTGATATCCACCCCTTTAAGTAGGACAAGTTATGACGACTTACCAATATTACTGCGAGACCTGGCTTTTGGAGCGTTTGCTCTAAACCTCAAGCAGCCCATGGCCCACACCTTCTCTAAACTCTTAACACCAATTGTACAAGTTCACACTACCACCAGTTTGATTCACCATAGATACCCTCTATTTAACATAGACTAGATTCCGAGTGAACACTATTGTGTCCTGATGGGGAATACAGTAAGAAGTGTGATGGATAGTAGGACGAGAAACAAGATGCAAAAATATAATTCCATGGTGCCATGACAAAGACACAAAGAGTGAAATATGGCACAGAAAACAATAATGAAGAAGTTTGGTAGGACAAAGTGTGCGTATAAAGGAGATCATGCAATATTATTGGGCAGTCAAGGAAGATAATCGACTCAAATACAAGTGGACCAAAAAAATAAACGAAGATGACTAAGTGTTGATTATATTCTTTTCGGAAAAAAGAGTTGACTATATGCTTCTCTTGCATGCCATGTGCATCCACATTTCTTTCACTAGCAAGACAACTTATCATCATGTTGTAATTGGCCAGCAACCAGTCTTAACCTCAGCAGAATGACTCCTCTTATTTGAGGCATAAGCCCTTTCTAGCGGTGGTCCACAAACATTTAGTATGAGGTAGCAAATGTGAGCAAAGCTCAAGCAACTCCAACTTGGCAAGATACATGATGAGCATCCTGGCGGTTAACAACAACGGTGATGCCAAAATAACAGCAACATCGACGACATGAGGAATCGACAATGATGTTTGTGTGGCTATGTATGTTGATAACAACAACTTGGATCTTGCCAGTGTTGTCAGCATGTCATGTATGTCTAAGGGCCCAATGACGGGTGTCGCGTTCTTCTCAAGAACATGCTCACATGCAGAACACATTGATGTTTGTGGGTTCGTAGTGCATGACAACAAATTTTGTGTTGCTAATGGTTAGTTGTTACACATAATAAACAATTTGGTTTGGTTGCTCCGTGCACGCTTTGATACTTATATTTTAGTTCGAGCTGAGTCATGGCCACATTTGTTGCTTATTGATAAACAACGACAATGGCTTTGATGCCAAGTTACCACATCCTCGTTGCTTGACCTTGGAAATTAAGTTGGCAACGCAAGACGTAACTTATGTCATCGAACCTTATGTCCCAGGGCCGCGATGGTACGAGATCAAAGGGGAAAGAGGATTTGTAGAATTGAGAGGATGTGTAGGATGACAACACATGCAGTAGAGATAAGAGAGATAAAAATTATTGCCTTTTGCCCCTAAAATAGCGAGTCTAATCTTATAAGAATCACACAAACATGGAACCTAATATTATGATAACTGATAAGGTAGTAACTTAAGATATAACCAAAGCAAGTGAACAAGCCTAATTAATTGACGTTCGCATTATCTCCCTTGCAAAACTCATGCACTGGTCCGTTATGAGCATGTTGACATCTCCACCCTTGGAAAGACAACGCATTCTTTCGTCGTAGTTTAGGGGAGCGATTAGTGATTGTTGGGGAACGTAGTAATTTCAAAAAAATTCCTACGCACACGCAAGATCATGGTGATGGTATAGCAATGAGAGGGGAGAGTGTTGTCCACGTACCCTCGTAGACCGTAAGCGGAAGCGTTAGCACAACGCGGTTGATGTAGTCGTATGTCTTCACGATCCGACCGATCCAAGCACCGAACGTACGGCACCTCCGAGTTGAGCACACGTTCAGCTCGATGACGATCTCCGGACTCCGATCCAGCAAAGCTCCGGAGATGAGTTCCGTCAGCACGACGGCGTGGTGACGGTGATGATGTTCTACCGGCGCAGGGCTTCGCCTAAACTCCGCGACGATACGACCGAGGTGGAATATGGTGGAGGGGGGGCACCGCACATGGCTAAGGAACGATCCGTAGATCAACTTGTGTGTCTTTGGGGTGCCCCCCCGCCCCCGTATATAAAGGAGCCAAGGGAGAGGAGGCGGCCGGCCAAGGAGGGCGCGCCAAGGGGGGAGTCCTACTCCCACCGGGAGTAGGACTCCCTTCTTTCCAAGTTGGAGTAGGAGAAGGGGGGAAGGAGGAGGAAG
>NW_021231156.1:0-1455 GCF_002162155.2 Triticum dicoccoides | reverse complement strand
GTTTGATACTAAATCTTTGAATGATGAGCACGATTGCAATGTTGTTATTATGAACTCTTTGAATATCCATAGTACTAATGATGATTGCTCTAGTCATGATGAAAATATCTCTCATAAGCATGTCAACTTTTGTGGAGTGCATGTTTTCATGAACACACCAAATAGAGAAGATATATATTGCAAGAGGCATAACTATTTAGAGACTAAGAGGTTGCAAGAAAGGCTAGATAAGAGTGCGGAGAATTTTAGATATCTATACCATTGTGAATTTTGCAATGAACGTGATCATTTACATCTCCAATGCAAATTGTTTCATGATCGAATCGTGTCCAAAAATTGTGATGATTTGATCTCCCTTGCTCATTACAATGAACTTAGATTGCTTTTGGGTTATGAATAATTTAAACGTGCAACTAAGCTTATTCCAAAATTTAATCTTGAGCATTTCCTTAATATTGATCTAGAGAAGATTTATATGTATTGTGCGGTGAATTGCATTGAAAATCCTTATATTGCCAATTACAGAAAAGAAAGCAAATAGAAGATGATGAGAATACTAATGAAAGGGAAGAGACTTCCCAATATCCTCCTATTATTTCTTATGATGAATTAGGTAACGAGGAGGAGCCTTCTATTCAACCAATCTCATCAATAAGGAGTTCAAAGAAGATGGTTGAACCCATACATAATGTGAAGAAGAAAAGAAAGAGAAGGGGCAGCAAAGGTAAAAAGGTATCCCTCCAAAATGATATTGCTCCTATTACTCATTGTGATGATGATAATTGCTATACTATTGGTGCTATCCATGGTGAGAGTGATTGTGCTTATGATATGAAAAGGCCCAAGCTTTGGGAAGCCATGTTTGATGAGTATGAAATATTTGAGAATATATTTGCTGACATTAATGATTGTCCCAAGCTTGGGGACACTACAAAAAAAAGACACATCCGTGACATTTTGGGCCTAACAATTTTTTTTGTCATACATATGACACTTCTATGACAATAATTGTGACAAAACTCGGTATCATCATAGATGTGGTGGGCTACTACTTCTATGACAAAAAATCATGAAAGAAAATTGGCTTTTCGTCCTAGGCTGGCCGGAGACGCAGCTGCATCAGATTCTTTGGGCCGTCCATGACGGAAAAAACCGTGGTAGAAGCAAGGGGGAGGAAAATTTCGGGGAGTTGCCGGTTACGGTGGGAGGTCGGGGCGGAATGATGCGCGTTTCTCTCGTACATACGCGTGTGTGTGTGAGGTGTTGGCTCTAACTGAAGCCGAGCGAGGTGTTGGGCTCTAACTGAACCCAAGTGATTGCACTGCAGGCTACGCGTTACTGAACCCGAGCGATCGATCGATGGCTGTTAACTGAACCCGATGGAGCGATTCCTTCGCTACTGCTGCTAACTGAAGCCGATCGATGCTGCCTTTGGGATGACAGTGAGCGTTGCGG
>NW_021231155.1:0-402 GCF_002162155.2 Triticum dicoccoides | reverse complement strand
GGAAGATCGTCTTCAGGCTGCTGTACGAGCTGCTCGATACCAGCAAGCTTTGCGCCGCTATCATAGCCGCAAAGTTAAAGCCAGAAGCTTCGAGGAAGGCGACCTTGTTCTTAGGCGCGTTCAGTCCGCCAAGAATTCCAACAAGTTGACGCCGAAGTGGGAAGGCCCTTATCGGGTGAGACGAGTCACAAGGCCTGGCGCTGTCCGCCTTGAGACCGATGATGGCATTCCGGTGAGCAACTCCTGGAACATAGAACATCTTCGTAAGTTTTTCCCATAGGGAGCGGTTGCCGGAACCCTGTTCCGGCAACCACCTTTTGTACAAGTCTTGCCGCTGTTGCATGTAATCCTTTGTACAAAGCCGGGCGCAGATCCCGTGCATAAAAAGAACCCCATGTGCTC
>NW_021231154.1:0-389 GCF_002162155.2 Triticum dicoccoides | reverse complement strand
TTACCGTCGAAGTAAAAATGCGTCTGAAAATAAATATCTATTTATCATAATTATTTATGTGTATGCTTCCACTGGTTTAAAAAGAGAAGTCACATCACTGTGACATCAAACAAATTATTCTTAGAAGCAACAATTAGGAGAAACATATCATGAGCACCAAACATAAATATTTATCTGGTTTAGAAAGAAAAGTCATATTACAGTGGCAAACAAATTATTCATGGAAGCAAATCTGGGAAGCAACAAGTAAAGGAAATAAACCAATTAAAAGCCATATTACTGTGGCATCAAAAATGATTCTTGGAAGCAACAAGTAGCAGAAACAAGTGATCCTTGGAAGCAAATCTTGGAAGTAACAAATACTCCCTCCATTCCTAAATATAGCGTAT
>NW_021231153.1:0-961 GCF_002162155.2 Triticum dicoccoides | reverse complement strand
TCTGTACTCAGACAAGTTACTTCCGCTGCTGGTTTGTATGACTGTATGACTTGTATGTTGGGTCGTGAGACCCGTACCTTTGTGTATGTTATGTATGGCTCCCTGAGCCTTAAATAAAGTACTTGTGTCGTAGAGTCATGTTGTGATGCTTCGTTGTATTTGCACATATCGAGCATATTGTGTGTATGATTGAAATGCTTGGTATGTGTGGGATCTGACTATCTAGTTGTTTATCTTTAGTAGCCTCTCTTACCGGGAAATGTCTCCTAGTGTTACCGCTGAGCCATGGTAGCTTGCTACAGCTCTGGAACACTTAGGCTGGCCGGCATGTGTCCTTCTTCGTTCCTGTGTCTGTCCCTTCGGGGAAATGTCACGCTTTGAGTACCGGAGTCCTGTTAGCCCGCTACAGCCCGGTTTACCGGAGTCCTGCTAGCCCAGTGCTACAGCCTGGACCCATTTGCTGATGACCGACACATTCGAAGCTGGGTCATGGATGCCTGTCCCTGTAAGTCTGTGCCACTTTGGGTTTACGACTAGTCATGTCAGCCCGGGCTCCTTATCATATGGATGCTAGCGACACTATCATATACGTGAGCCAAAAGGCGCAAACGGTCCCGGGCAAAGGTAAGGCGACACCCGTGGGGATACCGTGCGTGAGGCCGCAAAGTGATATGAGGTGTTACCGGCTAGATCGATGTGACATCGAGTCGGGGTCCTGACAGCGTTGGCATCAGAGCCGGACTGCCTGTAGGTTCTCCAAGCCAAACTGGTCGATGTTGAGTCTAGAAATTCTTTAGTTATATGTAGGGGAATTGTTTGTGGGTTGGAACGTAAGGCTCTTTTTACTCCTTTATCTTATGACATTCTGATCTGAGTTAGTCCATTCTTCCACCGGGGGTTAAGGAATTAGGATCTATTCTCTCTATCAGGATCACGTGTTACTAATCAGTAGTACCTTATA
>NW_021231152.1:0-7139 GCF_002162155.2 Triticum dicoccoides | reverse complement strand
ACGGCTATGGGCTGCCCTAGGTTGGCCTGGCCGCCCCTAGGGCCTCGAGGTTCGCCGCCCTGCAACAAGAAGAACGAACGAAGAACGGGGAAGAAGAAGAACTAGGGTTAAGGAGAAAAGATAAAAGATAAAAAGTGGTAGATGAATTGATCGATTGTGTGTTGTTCAATCGGCCGTCACCCCTTAGGTATATAAGAGGCGGCTGGACTTCCTGTGCAAGGAAAAGGCTTGGATTCACGTCCAAAACCCTAGTCAAATTCGGATTGGTTTTGTCCGAACTTTCCAAAACTATTCGGTTTAAACTGGCTGCACCTTGCGAGTCTTTTTGTGGTGGTAAACGACATCGGATGTAAAAGAGTCTAAAAGCAATCTTGACCGTTTCAATGAGATGAAAAACTTTCATGTTGAACGTTTTTTTATCAGAGGTCATCTTGAGGGTCAAATAGCTCGCGCAAAACATGTGTTTGCTCGCGCTACCCATCAGACATGGCGTCTGGTGGGGCGCGCCATATTTCGCCTCCTGACAGGGCTGCATTCTGATAGCTCTAACTTTTTCACACGAACCGGATTGGGATGATTTTTATATCAAAATCAATTGTTTCAACGAGGCGAAGATAATTCGTGTAGATCATTTTTCCATACGAGGCAGTCTTGAGGGAGTAATTAGCCGGATAGTGTTCTGGACAGAAAATCTCAGTACTTCGAACATAACTTCGGCCTTAGGGATGAGACCGGATGGCTATGGTCCAAATATCAAAGTTTCTCATTTTGACGATACAGAACTTTGTCACATTGAGAACTTTTACATTTGAGGTCTACTTAATTATGCTTTTGACCATGTCAAAATCTGGTGTCAACATACACTTGCCGGGCATAAAAAGGGTCATACACAAAGCAGTTTCTTATACAAAACGCGACTGAAACATTGAAAATATTTCTAACGCTTTTGTTTTGGCAATTCTAGCTTTCTATCTATTTCAAAAAAGGAAAATGAGTTCAGGAGTGTTCAGTCAAGATCAAATTTCTGCAAGTTCCAGTGTGGGCTTTGAAGCACCTAGCCCATCAGACAATCAATCATTTCGTTCTATGGGCGGCCTGGCTAAAATCAGAGTTTGCTGGAGTGACAACCCAATTCGAAAGCACACAAACCCAATAGAGCTTTTCAGGAGGTGAGGCCATTAAGGGGGAAGAGTGTTGAATACCAAAAACAAATTATTTGGCGAAGTGTGATCTCTCTTTCTTGAAAGTGGTGGCTATGTTTGGTTGTTGCGGTTGTGGGATATATTTCTGTCGTGGAGCACTAGGCATCAGACTACTGGTGTTTTGCCTCTTATCAAACTAGTAAATGGCCGTTCGATCAAAAGCAGGCTGGTCGTCTGATCTGTTAGTAACCTCTCGCGTGATTTGCTGGATCTAGTTATTACTACGTGTGCATGTGGCCCCGATGGTAGATCCTTTTTTTCAGGGATGGGGCTGGTGGTAGTTAATGTAAATTAATTACGTAGGACTGCTACTCCCTCCGTTCCTTGATATAAGGTGTATAGATATTTGAGAAAAAGTCCAAAATATAAGGTGTATTGTGTTGCACCACTCGTTTGGATAATTTTTTAGGGATTTGATTACATTTCCTTATGTTAGGCAAGCTCCTCTATTTTCTCACGTCAATTAGTCACGTGTAATCTCGTCCAAAACTTGTGAAATTTTCCCTCCATGTCAGTTCTTTAATTTTTGTGCCAAAAACTATATACGCTATATTTAGGAATGGAGGGAGTATTTGTTACTTCCAAGATTTGCTTCCAAGGATCACTTGTTTCTGCTACTTGTTGCTTCCAAGAATCATTTTTGATGCCACAGTAATATGGCTTTTAATTGGTTTATTTCCTTTACTTGTTGCTTCCCAGATTTGCTTCCATGAATAATTTGTTTGCCACTGTAATATGACTTTTCTTTCTAAACCAGATAAATATTTATGTTTGGTGCTCATGATATGTTTCTCCTAATTGTTGCTTCTAAGAATAATTTGTTTGATGTCACAGTGATGTGACTTCTCTTTTTAAACCAGTGGAAGCATACACATAAATAATTATGATAAATAGATATTTATTTTCAGACGCATTTTTACTTCGACGGTAAAATAGCTTTTCTGCCCATGGAAACATTCCTTTTGACCGATGAAAGCATACTTTGTGGTCAGCAGAAACAGGTTATTCAACGCAAGCATAAGGACAACAAAAAAGGTTTAAGCTTCAAAACAAACTAATTGAATATGATCAAAATATTACAACTCATTTTATGACAAAATAAAAGAGAATTAAAATAGCCCTGTTTACAAGTTGATTATGGACAAGATCCACGTGCGCCACGAGCTCTCCATTTTTCACTGTACCAACCAACAACTTTTAGCAGGTAGGTCTCAGATCGTAGCCCACTCTACGTCATTGCAGCGCAACAAAGAGCGCATCTTGATTTGGGTATGGCAAAATGCCTGTACAATAGAAGCATTCGGCCAGAAAGAAGGAAGCACACACTGATAGTGGTTGAAGCCCATACTAGTAGTGGTTGAAGCATAAACTAGCAGAAGCAATACTAGCAATGGTTGAAGCGAGAACGGCGATAGAGCACATGGGCTCGCGTGCACCTGTTATCTGAACGGGCAGTACGGGTCGTGCGATGTGTGCGACTGACAATACCGGCAGCCTGAAGGGAATTTTGAACCCAGTATGAGCTGTAGGGACAACTGACGGTGGCTGGGCGGGGCATGGGTTAACGGAGGTGTGCTAGTGGTACAAGGTTGTGCGGTCGCCCCGGGACCGTCTACTTTCACGACGAGTAATCGCTCGCAGCTGTGGGGAAAAGTTTTGAAGTGGGGCCATGCATTCGAGGCGGAGAGCAGAGCACGTAACTAACCTCGAATACCTTTCCGCGGCGGCGGCAGAGCACTACTATGAAGCAATTTTGGAGAAGACAGATGAATTCGAGTTCCTTTCAGATCTAGTCCATAGGTAAGTTTCTTGGCCTTGAGAGATTGATTTGGATCTGACTATCTTCTAGTTTGGATGTTAGATGTGCTTCTGATTCTTGCGCAGATCCCACTGCTGACTCCGGTGGATCTGTCGGATTAAGCCGGTGGTTGCACCGATGACAGGGATGTGAGCACCGTGGTAGCCATGAGGCCTGTGGACTTGAACGACAATGGTACTTGCGAGACTGCCTTTGCGGTGGACTCGGGTCAGTTGGTGCTAAGAGATGATCCACAAACGCATTGCTGGACAAAAGATGTTCAACGATTTAGCTGCTACTCGGTCGTCTAATTATTGTGTGTTGGCCTTTTAGTGCTGTGGCAAGTCTGTCCATGGTGTGGTTGCTGAATTTATAATTGGATGTTGCAGGATACCGGTTGGTAGAGCACCCCTGGAGCGGCCGCGGTGCGACAACAGGGTGTGCGGAAGAACTTCAGGGAATTTGCTGAAGAAAGAACAAATATAGTACTTGTTCTGATAGTTGGTAGTTCGTTCGACTCACTAGGAGAAGCATATGGTTATTACAACCTGTACTTCTAGGAAATTCGCTTTTGTGTGAGGTATGTGAAGAGCCAGCTGAACGTCGATCGAACGAAGTGTATGCAGGAAATTGTCTGTGGCTGCTTGGTGAGGCAAACTCATAATTAGATTATAGGGTAACACCATGCCACCTGCTGAAACAATTAGATTATAGCTTGATGAACTGCACTTCATGGTTATATTTTGAATTATACTTGGCACACTGGTACTACCCAGGGAAGCATGACAAATGGTGCAAAGTTGTCTATGGAGTGGAGGTACTTGAAAATGGAGCAGAGATTACATGCGAGTGGTAATTTCGAGCATGCTTGTGTGCTCTACTGCCATGCTGGTAATGTAATATGCCTGCAGAATCAGCTGCGTTTTTTTGTCATAAGATGACACATTATGAATAACTGACAATTATCTGTGCTGCTAGGACCTCGATTTCCTGGGCTTCACCAAGATAACAAAGAAGCACATTCTAGAAAGATGAACCAAGGATGCAATAGATGTGCTGCCAGATCATTTGGCAAACCTGCAGAAGGACCAGATTTTGCTTAACTCTATCAAATTGCGGCATTCGAATTTGTACACACACGTTATGGAGGTTGTAATACTTTGGGACCCAAACACAACATCATACAAGGCAGCAATAGAGCTCATTAAGGCAGCAATGCGGAAGCTGACGCCTATATATAGTCGCTGTGCATGATGGTATGCGGTTAGAAGACCAGCTTCGAGATGCCAAATGCAAGGGTACAAAAACAAGTAACGGGCATGCACCTGGCTGTGGTTACGGGAGTGATGCTAATGGAAGCCGAGTGGGCAATTTGAAAGGATTATCAGCTCCAGATCGTAAGTGGAGGGTAGGTCCTCCCACAAACAGCAGGTATAAGCCTCCATATGATGATTTCTGGGTGCAATCAAAGAAGCACAATGTTGTGGCGGATGCGACAGGCACAACTGAGTGCGGTATGAGCAACGTACATGCTTCTGCAGTATATGCCGGCAAACATGACATAGAAGTACAGCTTGTCCTCGGGTTGACCTCCTTCTGAAACCAAGGAAGGAATCCAAATGCTCAAACATGTGCAGCAACCTGAAAAGTTGTATCTCTGCCTGGGCGAGGCTTTGCACCTTCGGTTTGGATTTTTTCTGTGGATGAACTTGAAAATTTTCCTGTTGGGCGAGAGCTCAGTAACCGTGTATGCAATAGCCGAATATTGTTGTCTAGTGTAGCAACCGTGTATTTGTATGTAATAGTACCGCACTGCTGTATTTGGTTGTGCTGTATCTATGGAACCCGATTAAGGGGAAGTTTTTTCCGTGAGTCTGCACATTTAAATTGTTTTAGAGAAGCACTCATGTATGGGTAAACGGATGAGTGGACACAAATCACTATGCCACATATATTGATGCGCAGGTTGTTTTATTCACAACTACGTTGTTTTCAGTTTGGCTGGAACACGGATTAGCAAGGTGCCCATCTCTGTTCCAATCTTTTAATCAGTCTTAACTTGTGCGCGTCCTCGAAGGGTGACGGGTGCGTTTCTTCAGAAACTCATGTACTGACGGCGGTTCAGAAAGTTTCAGCCGGGAGTAGTAATGTGTTGTGTCTGTTTGATTTTCGCAGCACTAGATTTTTGTTTTTTTAATAAAAGACTAGGGTTCTTCTCTTTGTTCAGTTGGGGAAATCGGTCACCAGGGATATGTGACCGTGGACGGAGCTGGCTAACAAAACGAATGCTCACTGTGGGAGCTGACCGTCGTTACCCGTACCGTTTCCCTGGAAATCGTTACCTGGAGTATTGGTACAGGTCCTGCGCTAAACGGCAGTCCGCTATGGGCGTGGGTCCGGCCGTAACTGACATGGAAAAATAATCTATACACCTGACTGTACCTGCAGTGGCCCATATCACGATGCGTAAGTACGTCCATCGATTCCAGGAGCAGGCGAGCTCGTCCGCTCCGATGCATCTTCATGGTTGAAGCCCATATAAGTAGTGGTTGAAACATAAAATCAAATTTATGTACACTAAAAATTCGCTAATGCTTCTTTTACTTTCATTGCATGCTTCAATAGTAGAGAAACACATATGCACATCAATATTGCTTTAATTCAGGATTAGCATTGTGGGCATAGCCGCTGATAGGAGAGGGGGTGCCGTTGTTGGTGGGTGAACCCGACGAAGGTGTTGAGGAATCCGCTGACGTTGTTGGGGTGTTGCAGAAGAGAGCTGTCAATGAAGGAAGATGACTAAGACACCTCCTCATTGTGTTCCTCCCCATTGTTTGGCAACATCCTCGCCATTGCCTCTGTTACCCCTAGCAGCCACCTTGTTGTCGTTGTCCTCAACTACACGTCGGTTGGCCGTCGATGGCCGCAGAGAAGCTGAAAAGAAGCGAACATGGCCACTATCGTGGTTCTAAGTCTGACAGTAGTGTAGGGGGGACTAAAGGAGAGGCAAGATCCTAGCTATGGAGTAGTTGTTCACGCAAGTGTTTTACGAGTTCAGGCCCTTCTCGGAGGAAGTAACAGCCCTACGTCTTGGTGCCCGGAGGCGGTCGACTGGATTATATGCGTGAGAGTTACAGGGGTGCGAACCCTTCTGCTAGTGGAGGGGGTGGCTTATATAGAGGACGCCAAGACCCCAGCCAGCCCACGTAGCAGAGGGCTTAAAGTATATTAAGGTCAGGCGTTATTGGTAATGCCTTACATAAAGTGTCATCATGACCATAAAGACTACTTAATTAGAGATCGTTTGGATACAAAGTGGCTCTAGAACTCCTAGTGGTCGAGTGAGTCTTCATGGTCGAGTGTCTTCAAGTCCGTCAAGTGTAATCCCTCTAGGTCGACTGGAAGACGATTTCTTCTAAAGATGTCCTTGGGGAGGGTACCTTGGACAGGTCCATGACCCTACCCTAGGTACATGACTTCATCATTAGCCCCCGAATGGATCGAGGTTTGAGTGAGGAAGGAGTTGATAATCTTTCCGACCTGTTTTCTGGTGCTATGAATGTGTTTTACTCTGGATCAATGACTTTTTAGCGATGGCGTCAACTTCTCTTTCAATCGCCTTGATCCATTCTTCATATCTGTCGAGTGAACTTTATGAACTTGGAGATTTCCGAGTGACGGATCGCAGGAGATCTTCCGTCTGACGAGTTGCCATGCGGTTAGCGGATTTAGTGGGATCCAAATTTCGGGAAACGCGCGAAGCAGAGAAGGCCGCGGTACTCGGATGGGATAAGGCAGAGATGCCTCGATTTCTATGCCGCCTTTTTCGCCACGTATCGCTTGCGCGACTATTTCGTGATTTGAGAGGATTGCTCGGGCCTACCAGTCAGCCACTCGGAAGCGACTCCATATAAGGCACCGGGCGGAGGTTTTTGTACAGTGCTCCCTCATTTTCCACTCCCCCGTCTTTAGATTCATCCACTGCTCTTGCTATTTGTTCAGCGCCGCTGCTCCGTACCAGCCTCGTCGGCGACAATAGTGAAGGAGAAGACGACGACTTTGGACCGGGCGAAGAAGGCGATGGCGAAGAAGAAGGGGAGAGCGACCAGTCGGGGTGGATCCTCGTCGCGGTCCCGCCT
>NW_021231151.1:0-1137 GCF_002162155.2 Triticum dicoccoides | reverse complement strand
CGTGTCAGTTTCTAAAATAGCGCCCGTGTGCCCACTTGCATGGGCCGGCCGAAAACATGCTTGCTGGTTGGGCGGTCAACCATTCATTCGTTGCACTGGATAGCTCCCTCGTTCGTCCTCTCGGTCCACGGTTGAGTGGTCGACTTTTGAAAAAAAAACACATTTGTCTAAAAAATGCAAATTTTGAAAAACAATGTATTCATAAATTAAAGAAAAACTTCGTGAATTCTAAAAAGGGGATTTTAAAAAAATCCAAGACTATTTTAAAAGTTTGTGGATTTAAAAAACATTTATGAACTAAAAACATGTATTTTGAATAGTTCGTGGATTAAAAAAAAGTTCACAAAATTGGGAAAAGCCATGAAAGGGAAAACATGTTCGTGAATTTGATTTTTTTACAAACTTGATAAAATTTCATTGATTTAAAAACATGTTTGTTAATTCGAAAAAAGTTGAATGATTTATTTTTTTAAGAAAATGAAAAAGATTTATTAATTTAAAAACATGCATGTTTTTTGAAAGTTCATGAATTTGATAAAAAGGTTTATCAAAGTTTAAAGGAAAAGGAAAAATAAAAAAGGAAAACGAAATAAAAAAGAACAAAAACAGAAGCTTCTGAAAACCAAACAGAAAGATAAAAAAAGAGAAGCTATTCGCATTTTATCGGCTGTTGATTGCGGGAGTGTGCGTTGTGTGCGATTATTGAAGTAATCGGCGCCATAAGCACGGAGTAGGGAATGCTATGCTTGTTACCTTTTCGATTCTAAAAAAAGACACTTGTTTGTTTTCTCTGACATATGGACCTAGTCATTCTCTCTCTATTGTTTGCAAATGATTATGAATCTCGTCTAATGTGAAAGATCGTAAAACTAGGGGAAAATGAGTTACATATACTATTACGTTGAGAAAAACGACTTGAAAAGAACTGAAGTAGTTTCTCTTGGCAAATGTAAAATTAAGGCATTATTAATCGTGGTAGTACCTTGAAGGGTTTGGCAGCTGGTGGTGACTTGCATGTTCAGGCTGATCCATATGTGTTTCCTTCACCTCGCCTGTGATGAAATGATCCAAGTGTTTTGACACCTCAAACCGTCGCCGCCTCTGCTTGCCAGTGCTGCTGCTCGTCGTCGACATATC
>NW_021231150.1:0-1152 GCF_002162155.2 Triticum dicoccoides | reverse complement strand
ATAATTTGGAGCAAAGAAATCCCTGAGGTCAAGAACAACCTTGTCCTAGAAATACCTAGTTGTAAAAGTTGGTGTTCTTGGAATTTTTGACGCCTTTTAATCATATATGTACAATGGCTATTAATAAAATATAATAATAAATTATTAGCGATCTGGTATGTTGTGCTCAATTTCTTATGGTTTCGACTAGATTTAAGGCTCTCACAGTTATCCAGGAACAATGTGCCATTCTTGTAAATCGTTAGAGTAGCCAAAAATGATGGTAGTCTGCGTCATAGAAAAGAAAATCCAACTAAGAATATACATGCCACGATTCGATAACCTTTCATCTCTCCTCCCTACCGAGCTGGTGACAAGGGTTTTGGCAGATCCCAGCCATTGCGGGAGATCCCAGCCATTGCTGGCGGGAGAGCTCCGTTTTTAGATGTTTCATTGAGTTTTCTTAGGGTTTATGTCCCGCTCAAGAAGGCGAGAAGGTGGTGGCTACCTGAAGATAGAAGATGGTCCTCCAGCCTAGCTGTTGTCCCAGTTGTTCGTCTAGCATTGTTGGAGGGCGTGTCTAGATTTGTCTCTGTCGGACCTGTTTTTGATGTATTTGCTCAGATCTGGTCTTCATCCGTCTTGGTTCGTGTTTCTTTTGGTTAGGTCCTTCCAATATATGTTTCCCTTCATCAACAACGGTTGTTGTTCAGGTGTGCTTGTCCAATGTGGCCTTAGCAAGGGGACTTCCTGACTGTCTGCTGCAACAAGTTTTTTTGGCTTTGGTCAGGGAGGGGCGACGATGATGATGGCACGCCTCTGGCTCGCTTCCGCACTTGTAGTCATCATAAGGTGGTCTACAGATCTGCGTGTAATTTTAATTGTTACTTGTTTTCGTTTTACTCCCATGATTAAAGATGAATAGATGATAAGCTTACTTGCAAAATAAAATATAATCCTACTAAGAAACAAAGCTATCATTCAATAGTGACGAGCTAAACGAAAAAAATATTTCCAAAAAAACCAACAACTTATATATAAAGCATAAATAATGAGGACAAGGCAGTGTTTATTTCTACGTCAATGTTGATTTTTTATTAAAAATGGACAAGTCAAATTTAGAAAATCTTTATCAAATAGTTTGTGTACGAAGGTGCACATTTTGAAAAAAAA